>NC_063060.1:47718974-47985487 GCF_018812025.1 Megalobrama amblycephala | reverse complement strand
TAAACCAAAAATAAAGTGTGTAGGCTTAGCCTACTACCAAATTTGTGCAAACAAACAACTTCTTCCGTCTGAGTTCAACATCACCATCATCAACAATCCGTTTCAGAGTGAGGAAATGTATAGTTTAACCTAAGCCTACATCATAACTTCTCACTGTTTAGCATTTGGGAATTTCAAGGTTCTTGTGCAAAAACACAAGCTGATCGACATGGTCCGGTTTGAGAGAGCTTCTTTTTGCAGTGATAACATCTCCTGCAGTGGAGAAGACTCTCTCTGCTGACACACTTGTCCCGGGGATGCAAAAGTATCTCTTTGCTAACCTAGAGAGGAGAGGAAATGTGCCCTTATGGCGATGCCACCAGTCCAAGGGATCCTCAGAGAGAGGCACAGCTGGGGATCTACAGTACAAGTCCATTTCCTCCTCAGCACTGGCATCGGCGGTCTTACTTTGTACTGCAGGTTCACTGGTGTTATTGATGAAAGCAGGTCCCAGCAAACTTAAAAGCAGTGATGAGGCCTTCTTTTGGGAGCGGAGGGGCCTGCTGAGTCTGACACATTGTCATCCACGGACAACAACTCTTCCTTGGTTCCTGAACTTCCTGTTCTGCCAGGCGCTTCATCTGCTTCTGTTCTTGTTTTCTCTCATACTGTTTGAAAAAATAAATAAATAAGAGCAAAAACAGCAGTTAGCATACTTTCTCAGCCAATGCTGCAGCTCATATGACAATATTTATTTATTTACACATAACTATTTTCTCAGTCTACATTTTACTGACTATGTAGCTGCTTAATAATTAATTAACATTACATTGTTTATAATTCAATAATAATATATATATAATTCAATTATAATTCAATTTTGTAATAATTGACAATTATTAAATTATGAATTTACAATTATTAAATTATTAATTAAATTTAAATTATTTTACAAGTAAAAATGAATGACCTCCTCCAGGGATGCAGCCTCTGAAGTCACTCCTGCGGAGACATCCAATCTCTCCTCCTCTGTCAGGAAAGGTAACCCTTAAAGCGAGGATCCAGGGCAGACGATGTATGAAGGATCTTTTTCTCTGCCTCACTGTTGTACCTCTTAAGGAGATCTGTTTTGATGGCATTCTTCACATCACGGATCAGTGGTTGGTCTCCAATAGTGTCGACATGCTCTGGAGGAGTTGGGCATATACTGGTGCAATTAGGCTGACTGTAGGACTGCTCTCCTCTGACATAAACACAGTGGCATCCTTCACTGGTTTTAATGTCTTCACTACTTCCTCCACATTAGCCAGATCGGCTCTGCTGAGAGTGACGATGTCACTTCATCTACATTTAGGGCAGGCGACAGCAGGGTGGCATGCACTGCAGCTTGCAGTTGCGAAAACCTCTCCATCATATCATGAGCACTATTCCACCTTGTGGCGACATCTGTTATCAGTTTAAGTGGACTTGTCAGTTTAAGAACAACTCTCTGGTTTTCTTCAAACAGGTGCTTTGCCTTGTGCTGCGGTGGAAGTATGCTGAGATACGTCGGACTCTGCCAGAAGCCTGGAGACCGCCGGTAGCTTAAGCGCCGCTGCGCAGCGAGGTTTAACGTATGTGCAAAGCATTTTACATGAGGGAACTTCCCAATTTCAGCAGCACTAATCATATTAGCGGCGTTGTCCGTCACCAGCACAACACTTTTATCTGTAAGCTGCCATTCCTCCACAACATCCAAGAGTAGCCTTGCCATATGAGCACCGGTGTGGCTCTCATAAACTGCTCTCGTCTGCAGCACATGTGATACAATCTTCCAATCCTCTCTAATATAATGTGATGTTATGGTTACATAGGACTCTGTTGTGACTGAAGTCCAGGCGTCACTTGTAATGGCTACACGTCTGCTTTACACATTGATTCCATACCTTTGCTTGGTTTCTTTGTACAATGCGGGAAGCGCGGAATCACTGAAGGTAGCTCTTGTCGGTAGCTTATATCGGGGCTCAATTGTTTTAAGCATGTGGCGAAACCCGCATTTTCTACCACAGAATAGGGTCGTAGATCCTTCGCTATAAAACATGCCACCGATCGTGTGATCCTCTTTGCTCTTGTTGTGTGGCAATGTTGACACTAGCGACTCGTCAATTCTTGGCTGGGATGTGTCGACTTTTTGTGTTGTTGTTGTTGTTGTTGTTGAAGCTAACTCAGGATGCCAACGATCAACATGGTTCGTGAAGTTAGTTGTATTGCCAACGTGCTTAATTTTAGTGTGGCAGATTTTACACACTGCGTAAGACTTGTCTAGTTTCCCATTCACTTCATAAAATCCGAAATGTGCCCAGATGTCCGCTTTCCAAGCTTTGGGTGCGTTTTTAATAACCCGTCTATCGCGGTCATCTCCCTCCACCTCAGCCATCTTGCTTGTTGTTGTTGTTGTTATTCCCCCGGAACCGGAAGTATTTGAAACTTCACAACTTTATTGTCCGCCAGAAAATAAACAGTGACATAATCGATTATGGCACTTTGCCGCATCGATGCTGAATCGTTCATGCCCCGCATCGCCATGCATCGCCGAATCGATTATTGTTGACACCCCTAGTTTGTAAGGCCCTACCTCGTGCACAGATGATGTATATTAATATTATTCCTTTCAGTGCACCAAATAAATAGTCTTTTATCAGTTAGTAAAGACAGTTTCAAGTAATATTGCAAAAATGTATATAACAAAACATCCTCTGTAGCACCTTTAATGTTTGTATTTCACAGAATGTTCAATGTCTAATTTTGGTGCAGCATTTACTGTAAGTTGTAAAAATTGAACAAGTGCATTTTGAAAATCAGTGATCAGTATCTGCCTGTAATAAGATCCACTGAAGGCAAGTTGACTGAACACAAGTGCAGCTTTATTCAAATGAACATGAACAAAATTAAAATATCAAATAAAGACTTGACTAAGAAACATGAACATAAACATCACCAACAGCAATTACAGGGAACAAATCCAGACAAAAGACAATGATAACATGAGGGCTATATACACACAGACACTAATGAGCAAACAAGGAACACCTGAACACAACGAATCAATGAAAACATGAAACAAGGAACCAATCAGAACATGACACATGAACAAGGGAGCACATGACAAGATCACATGAGGAGCAAGACTGAGAGAATTATACAAAATAAAAGACATGAAAACATAAACTAAACTAAACCTATAACAGATGTGACACTGCCTCACGGTGCAGCACTAAAGCAAATTTACTTGTTTGATTGTCTTCTGCTTCAGGAAGTACTTTTATTCCTTAATCTGTTAATGTTAGTTTATACAATTATTCATTGTTCATGTTTGTTCACAGTGGATTACCTAACTTAACAGAAAACCTTTGGATTTAAAACTGTATTAGTAAATGTTGAAACTTACATTAAGGTTATTAATGCTGTACTAGTATTGTCCATCACTGGTTCATGTTAACTAATGTAGTTAATGTTAACAAATGAAAGATTATTGTAAAGTATTTGTAAAGTGTTTGTATTGTAAAGGGTTTAAATCAAGAATTCAAAATTCTCCTGCTCGCTTTTAAATATTTGCCTGGCTTGGCTCCTCCTTATCTTTGTAATTGTCACAGACATGCCAGGCTCCACCATCAGCCAGTCACAGCGCACCCAATCACCAGAGTGCTAATCACCGGCACCTGCACACATCAGTCACAGTATAAAGGACTCACACTCACACACTCTCACTGTCCAGTCTCGTTTGTATCATACTTATTTGTATGCTTACCTTAAGGACTCCAGACGATCTACTTACCTGTCTCCAATGTCTCCTGTTTCCCTCGTGTGCTTCTCCATCTGTGTGTGAGTGTTCCAAGTCTCCAGTGTCCCATATCTCCAGCGTCATTCAAGCTCTTCACTCCTACGATCACAAGAAGGACAGTATTACCATTCTGCATTGCTCTACTCATTTCTGCTTCACGTTATACTCACCTGCACTTCTGTGTTGTAACAGAAGACCGGACCTAACAACAGCCGATACCAGTATGAGTCACCGGGACCCATTCCAAGAGCTCGTAGACGCCCTACGCCGAGCACTCACTCCTCAACCACCGTCACTGTCACCCACCGTTGCTTCCGCAACCATCGCTTCAACTCCTTCACCTGTGATTCACGCCAGTCCCATGGCCAAACCAGCGCCCTATTCAGGATCGGCGGAGGATTGCAGCGGATTCCTCCTGCAATGTGAACTAGTCCTGGAGATGCAACCGCACCTCTACCCTGACGACACATCGAAAATTGCGTTCATCATCTCTCAACTGCAAGGTAAAGCTTTACAATGGGCAGACTCTCTTTTGGTAACTTCCGTGAGGTTTTCGGTAAACCTGTCTCCGACTCGTCTGCTGGTGAGAAACTTTACAATTTAAAACAACGATCAATGTCTGTCAGTGAGTATGCTTTGCAATTTAGAACGCAGGCCACTGCTAGTGGATGGAACGAGCAAGCTCTCATCACCTCCTATCGTCAGGGTCTGGAACCTAGAGTGCGGTTGCATCTCTCTGCATACAAGGATTCCATCGGCCTCGAATGCTTCATCCAGCTGTCCATCTGCGTAGGCTCTCGTATGCAGTCGTGTATAGAAGAACACCAGGGCCACTCACTCCCCAACATCCTCCTCCGTCGATCCGAACCCGTCAGCCCTCCAGAACCAGCCAGTGAACCCATGCAAGTGGATACTTCCCGACTCTCTTCCGCTGAGGGTCAGCAGGAAATTTCATCTCTGGCTCCCTCTGCAGACAGCTCCAGCTCAAATCCACGCCCTCTCCGACCATCTACCAAGTCCACTCCATCACGGGCAAACCCCTAAGCCGAAGAAAGATCAGTCGGTGTGTGGGTCCTCTTCAGTTACGTGTAGGAATATTACATGTGGAAGAAATCCATCTGCTGGTTCTGCAGGAATCCACCTCTGACATGGTTCTGGGGCGCCCGTGGCTAGAGCAGCACAACCCAACCATCTCATGGCGTACAGGCGAAATCCTGAAGTAGGGCGAAACCTGTTTCTCCAACTGTTTCTCTGAGTTTCCTGTTTCCAAGTCTCCTCGTGCGAATGATCTCTCCCTCTGTACAACCTCCATCGAAAGCCCTGTTGAGAAACGTTCCGTGGATATTCCAGCCTGTTACGGCCCCTTCAGTGACGTCTTCTGCCCTCAAAGAGCCTCCACGCTGCCTCCACACCGCCCATGGGACTGTGCCATCGATCTGTTTCTGGGTGAGCCAGTGCCCAGGGGAAGAATTTACCCCCTGTCTGTACCGGAGGAGAAGGCCATGGAGGATTACATCAATGAGGCACTTAATCAGGGTTACATCCGCCCATCTACTTCCCCTGCTGCTTCGAGTTTCTTCTTTGTGGCTAAAAAGGACAGAGGCTTGCGGCCCTTTATTGATTATCGTGCACTGAACAAGATCACAGTCAAGTTCCGGTATCCCCTTCCTCTCGTCCCAGCTGCCCTAGAACATCTCCGTTGTGCCACTGTGTTCACCAAGCTGGACCTCCGCAGCGCGTACAACCTCATCCGGATACGCGAGGGGGACGAGTGGAAGACCGCCTTCGCCACGCCCACCGGCCATTATGAATATCTCGTCATGCCATACGGCCTGGTCAACACCCCCTCCGTATTCCAGTATTTCATACATGAGGTGCTCCAGGAGTTTCTCCATCGGTTTGTCCTGGTCTACATAGACGACATACTCATTTACTCCCGGAGCTTGGCCGAACATCGCCACCATGTTGCGGAGGTCCTCCAATGCCTACGACAGTTCCATCTCTTCTTTAAAGCTGAAAAATGTTCGTTCCACCATCCCTCAGTACACTTCCTTGGTTACATCATTGATCACAGTGGCATCCGGATGGACGAGGGGAATGTGGAAGCAATCAAGTCCTGGCCCACTCCATCCACAATCAAAGAACTCCAACGCTTCCTTGGCTTTGCTAACTTCTACCGCCGCTTCATAAAGAAATACAGCTCCATTGTTCATCCACTCACCAACCTACTCCGCAACCAACCCAAGTCTCTGTCCTGGAATCAAGAAACCACCAACGCCTTTGAAGCCCTCAAGAATGCCTTCATCACCGCTCCCCTCCTCGTCCACCCCAATCCAGATCTACCCTTCGTCGTGGAGGTAGACGCTTCCACCACAGGAGTGGGAGCGGTGCTATCTCAGCAGCAGCAAGACATCAAGCTTGCCTTGGAAGAGTGGAGGCATTGGTTGGAGGGAGCTAAACACTCCTTCCTGGTCTTAACTGACCATAAAAACTTGGAATACCTGAGAGCTGCAAAGAGACTCAATCCCCGTCAAGCACGGTGGGCCATGTTTTTCCTCCCAATTCGACTTCTCAATTTCCTATCGTCCTGGCTTCAAAAATGTAAAGGCTGATGCCTTGTCCCGTCTCCATGCTCCTGAGGAAAAGAACGAAGAACCTGAAACTATTCTCCCTGAGTCCATCTTTGTGAGCCCCATCTCCTGGTCGGAAGAGACCTTACCCTCCTCCAATGCCTCCACCAACGCTCCGCCGGGTTGTGCCCAAGGCTTGCAGTACATCACTAGGACACGACGCACCCCACTGATCCACTCTGCGCACACGTCACTTGGCACTGGCCACCCGGGGGTCAATGAGACCCTCTCGCTGCTAAAAGAGCGCTTTTGGTGGCCCAACATGGCCAACGACGTCAGAAGGTGGATTGCGCCGGGAGTGCGCCATCTCGAAGAGCCCTCGTCATGTCCCAGCCGGCAAGCTCAATCCTCTGCCCTTTCCTGAGCGACCCTGGTCACACCTGGGAGTGGACATCATTACGGATCTCCCAGCCTCTGATGGACACACATGCATCCTGGTAGTAGTAGACATCTTTTACAAATCCTGTCGTTTAATGAAGTACTGGAACCAGTACTTGAGTTGGGCCGAGTATGCACAGAACTCTCTACGACAGTCAACCACCAGACTCACTCCATTCCAGTGCGTACTCGGTTTCCAACCCCCACTGTTCCCCTGGGACGGGGAACCATCCAACGTTCCAGCGGTCGACTACTGGTTCCGGGAGAGCGAGAGGGTTTGGGACTCAGCTCACCACCAACTGCAGCGAGCCCTGCGCAGACGCAGGACGACAGCGGACCTTCGGCGTTCCCATGCTCCCTCCTATCAACCGGGACAGAAGGTCTGGCTGTCAAGCCGGGACATCAGACTGCGTCTGCCCTGCAAAAAGCTGAGTCACAGATTCATTGGCCCATTCACCATCACCAGACAGATCAACCCGGTCACTTACCAACTCCAACTCCCTCCACAGTACAGAATTCACCCCACATTCCATGTGTCTTTATTGAAGCCTCACCACCCTTCTGTTTCTCCCCCACAGAGCCTGACATGGCAGCCGCCGAGCCCCCCCTTCCACTCATCCTGGACGAAGGTGCAGCCTACGAGGTTCGTGAAATCCTGGACTCTTGGCGCCGTGGTGGTCAACTAGAATATTTAGTGGACTGGGAAGGCTACGGTCCTGAGGAGCGCTCTTGGGTCCCTAGAAATGATATCCTCGATCCCAGTCTTCTTGAAACATTCCACGCCAGCCACCCTGACAGACCTGCCCCACGTGGAAGAGGATGGCCACCACAACGTCAGGGTCCTCGGCCCTCAGGAGCGGGCCGTGGGAGGGGGGGTACTGTCACAGACACGCCAGGCTCCACCATCAGCCAGTCACAGCGCACCCAATCACCAGAGTACTAATCACCGGCACCTGCACCCCATCACCATTCATCAGTCACAGTATAAAGGACTCACACTCACACACTCTCACTGTCCAGTCTCGTTTGTATCATACTTATTTGTATGCTTACCTTAAGGACTCCAGACGATCTACTTACCTGTCTCCAACGTCTCCTGTTTCCCTCTTGTGCTTCTCCATCTGTGTGTGAGTGTTCCAAGTCTCCAGTGTCCCATATCTCCAGCGTCATTCAAGCTCTTCACTCCTACGATCACAAGAAGGACAGTATTACCATTCTGCATTGCTGTACTCATCTCTGCTTCACGTTATACTCACCTGCACTTCAAACTCTACTGGTATCAATAAACTTCACTGTTTGTTCTACTCCTGCCTCCGTCCCTTCTGTGTTGTAACAGTAATATGCTTGGTCCCCTACACCCCAACTCACTCACATCGTTCCTCTGACTCTGGCCTTCTCGTTGTCCCTCGGCATCACCTCTCTTCAATGGGGGGCAGATCATTCAGTGTTATCACACCCAAACTCTGGAATTTTCTCCCCTGCTCACTCTTTTGTGTTAATAATATCTCTGAATTTAAATCATTACTCAAAACTTACCTGTTTTCTGAATGTTATACCTATGATTTGATTAATTGATTGCTCTGCATTATTACTAATATTTCTCTGAATTTTATGTTATATCTCTTAAGTCCTGTTTTGTATTTTTGTATTTGACTCTGTATGCTTCCCTGTCCATCATTGTTTTCATCATTGTCTACTTTTATTATCTGTTACATTGAGCCCTGGAAAGGCGCTATATAAATAAAACTTATTATTATTATTAAGCGAGCATTAATAATGAGAGGCCTTAATCTAGAATAGTTAATCATGTCTTAAAAAATGGCTTTCTGAAACACAGATTAAGTACAGATTACTAAAACCTATGGAGTCTTGAAGTAAATTAAACCAGATTTATTTAAAAACCAACTGGGCTAATCTGAATTAGCATGACAGAGGTTGCCTGTAAAACATAGAATGAACCAAGAAAAGCTTAAAATTGCATGGAACTGAGAAGCAAATCCAAGAAAATCAATGGCAGCAAAAAATACTTCAATATAAAAACTTAACTAAACAAGAGACATTTATTTTAAAGCAAGCAAAATGCGTCAGCTGTGAAAAAAAAGAAAAAAAAGAAAAAAAAAGAGATGCCTGGAAATCTGTTTGTAATGAATTATTTTTTAAATAGATACAAATATATATATATGTGTGTGATTGTTAATGCTTTTGTTTTGTCCTTTACATAGCAACAAACTAAACGTAAATATTTATACATGTGATAATCGTGTTGGCAGTCTAGAAATGATTCTGGTTCTAAAGCACTATCATAGTGGTTGCTTCATTACATAAAAAAACAATTCTTGTTAGCAGGTCCTTTTCCCAAGCACAAGCTCAACAATTCACCACAATGGTAATCTCAAAAAAAAAACTAAACTAACAAAAACATTTATATTATAGAACATTAAACAGTAAGAAGACTCTCCATATTCTCATCTTTCTAAAAAGTGCATAAAATAACACTTTTTCAATATTTACTCTCCAATTCAGCCCGATGGGAAGTGAAAGTCCTGTTTGATTGGGTTATTTGACTGAAAAATGTTGTTTCAAAATGAAAACATCAAGTGAGTTCTAGTAACCATTTCAAGTCAATTTAACATGAAGCAATCACATCTGAATCAGAAACAATGTTGTTAAATCAAAATAAATTGTTAAAATAAAGTGAACAGCACCAAAAATTTATATATAAACAGTTTATATCAATATTGCTATATATCCAAGTAATACATGTCTTCTTTGAAACACAATGTTAATCTGAAGTTAAACCTGCCTCCTGGTAGGTTTAATTTAAACCTCAGTTTAGTCCTTGAGTAGTTCTAGTCTTCCTCCAGGAAATCAGTTTATTAAACTCTGGACTAGACTAAGTCTAGGACTATTTTAAACCATGACAGAGAAAACAGATTTCTGTTAATCTGGTTTAAAGTCTGCATGAACCGGAAGTTGCAAACGACTTTTCTCCAGTGTTGTGACGTATTTTCAAGTAAAACGGAATATTGAATAGAGGGCAGAGTTTTACTTTAGCGCTCATCCTCTCCATATCTCGCTCATAGCAGACGAAAGGTTGCAGGGGAGTGGTTTGCGCATTTTCAACCCAAGCCATCAAACTGATGTTATCAGAGAAGGAACGCCATTCCAGACCGGAAGTAACTTTTCAGATTTTGATTAAAGATTACCACAACAAAAAAATTTTTTTCTCTGTTTTAACTTGCATGGATTAATTGTTTACCTCTTCGCGCCCTGACGAAAAGCACCAATTCGCTAAATTAACAGAATGTATTGCTGATATAAAAAACTGGATGACCAGTAATTTCCTACTACTAAATTCAGGAAAAACAAGAGATTCTAATTTTTGGACCGAAAACTTCTTCACGCAATAATCTAGAATACTGTCTAACACTTGATGGCTGCTCTGTTAAGTCTTCGTCGTCAGCTAGGAACCTGGGTGTGCTCTTTGATACCAATCTTTCATTTGAAGGCCATGTTACTAGCATCTGTAAAACTGCATTCTTCCATCTGAAAAATATATCTAAACTACGACATATGCTCTCAATAAAGAATGCAGAACAGTTAGTTCATGCGTTTATGACCTCAAGGCTAGACTACTGTAACGCTCTACTGGGTGGTTGTTCTGCTCGCTTGATAAATAAACTACAGCTCGTACAAAATGCAGCAGCTAGAGTTCTTACTAGAACTAGGAAGTATGACCATATTAGCCCAGTTCTGTCATCACTGCATTGGCTTCCTGTTAAACATCGTATAGATTTTAAAATCTTGCTAATTACTTACAAAGCACTAAATGGTTTAGCTCCCCAGTACCTAAGCGAGCTCTTAATACATTATAGTCCTTCACGTTTATTGCGATCTCAAAATTCAGGCCAGCTGATAATACCTAGAATATCAAAATCAACTGCAGGCGGTAGATCCTTCTCCTATTTGGCACCTAAACTCTGGAACAATCTTCCTAGCATTGTTCGGGAAGCAGACACACTCTGTCAGTTTAAATCTAGACTAAAAACACATCTCTTTAACCTGGCATACACATAACACATTATCAATTTATATTTTCAAATCCGTTAAAGGATTATTAGGCTGCATAAATTAGGTCAGCCGGAACCGGGAACACTTCCTATAACACCAGATGTACTCGTTACATCAGAAAAAGAATGGCAAAACCGTAGTCAACCGGATCTGGGCCATATCCAGCTGAGACCAAGGACCGGTGCCATGACACGACCACAACGCAGCCCTGAAGTATCAGCAGAGATCGAGTCAACTAGATCATCCATTGTGAAGACATCATCAGCACGACAGCTAGTGCCACAGTTCCTCAACAGACCATCCATACCGGCATGATGAATACGATCCTCAACTGGACACGACCACAACGCAGCCCTGAAGTATCAGCAGAGATCGAGTCAACTGGATCATCCATTGTAAAGGCCTCATCGACACGACAGCCAGTGCCACAGTTCCTCAACAGACCGTCCATACCGGCGTGATGAATACGATCCTCAACTGGACACGACCACAACGCAGCCCTGAAGTTTCAGCAGAGATCGAGTCAACTGGATCATCCATTGTGAAGGCCTCATCGACACGACAGCCAGTGCCACAGTTCCTCAACAGACCGTCCATATTGGCGTGATGAATACGATCCTCAGCTGGATGGAACTGAAATAAATACTCTGATTGTTGCGATCCTATCAGACTTATGATAGCAACCTGATTATAACAAAGCACTGTTCGCCAGAGGAGAACTGGCCCCCCGACTAAGCCTGGTTTCTCCCAAGGTTTTTTTTTCTCCATTTTAACACCTATTTGCCACTTGTTTGCCACCTGATGTCACCTGATGGAGTTTGGGTTCCTTGCCGCTGTCGTCTTTGGCTTGCTTAGTTGGGGACACTTGACATTTGACATTCAATAGTATTATTGACATTTATTCAACAGTGCTTCTGATCTGCCTGCATTGACACTATTATTTAAGAGCTGCTGTGCAGCCAAATTATGTACCAGTTATTAATGTAAAGCTGCTTTGACACAATCTGCATTGTAAAAAGCGCTATATAAATAAAGGTGACTTGACTTGACAAGTCTAGTAATATGCACTAACAAAGTAAATAAGTCCATTTTGATTTCATGTGCACTTTAAAGGGCCATTTTATTCTAGGAGTAGGCTTAATCCCTATCCGGGAAACCGCCCCAATGTGTCTGAAAACAACCGACATAAACACATTTTGACATAAACACATTTGATCCCAGTGATCAAACCAAGGGTGACATTGACACGAAACAACCTTAAAGATGATATGAAATGAATGTGTAAACTAACATAAACAGATTTAAGATTTCAAGCTTTGTATTGTTACAATGTCGGTAGTATATTTAAAGGGGACCTATTATGCCCCATTTTACAAGATGTAAAATAAGTCTCTGATGTCCCCATAGTGTGTATGTGAAGTTTTAGCTCAAAATACCTCAAAGATAATTTTTTATAGCATGTTAAAATTGCTACTTTTAGTGGTTGAGCAAAAACGAGCCGTTTCAGCGCGGGCCCTTTAAATGCAAATGAGCTGCTGTGATCGGCCTAAGAGGGCGGAGCTTCAAGAGCTGATTTTCCGGTGTCAGGATGCGCTATAATGTCAGAAACTGCGAAAATATGCTGCATGGAGATAGAACAGGTATAGTTTAGTTCAATTACGGTTTTAACTTATATTGTTGTCTTGTTTTTATCCACTATATTACTACAAGCCAGTTGAACTGTCTGAATGATGGCCAAAACTTTACAGATGAGTTTTATAACATTTATTGTACTTCACACAAAAGATGAAGCGTCTGTTTTCACTCTAGAAAATCACTGTAAGATCTTAGTAAAACACTGCAAGTGTGCATTAAAATATTATCCATAATCTCTCTCTCTTATACTTGTGTTATCACTAACACACATAGTGAAGTACACAGAAACACTCGTTACAACTAACAGTAAACAAATGCCTTTTTGGGTGGTGCTTAATAAACTGGTACATTTTATATCCGTAAATAAACTTAGATGAACTGTAAAAAAGTGCCCTCACCTTCATTACTGCCATATCCAGTATCACTCCGGAGACTAAGCTGGATCATGAACATTTTTTACTTGTATATCCTTGAGTAGCATATTTCTAGCACAGTCTCTGTTTTGTATTGTCCCTTTGTATTGATATTCGTTCACTAAGCAGTCCGGTGTGAAATTATTTGCGCAGATAATAAACAAATTTCGACAAAACTGAGGGAGTATTTTCCTGGAGACCAAGTTAATCCACCTCGTTTAGGGAGTAAATGGAGAGAGCTGAGTGGAGTCCAGCTACAGAACACCTAAAACGCTTGGGAGACGTTCTCGTCAGTGCAGGAATGGCGGACTCGCTGTGAACGTGCTCAGGGCGGTTCTATATTCAAACGTCAGTGTCTGTCAACATCCGTGTGCAGGGCCTGTGGCTGTTGTGACATCACACTGCCAGGGATCTGGAAACAGCTTGTTCTGAGACCCTGCTTATGATTTATGTGGATTAAAAAAAGGAGTTGGTGGATTTTTATCACTATAGGGTGGTTGTGTACACACACTGCCAACACACATTTATGCCCAAACACCATGCAAAAGTGAATTTTGCATAATAGGTCCCCTTTAAATGAAAAATGTGTCGTCTTTATCCATGCTACCAGCACCTGGATATCCCTGTTTATTTGTCAGCAAAAGTCTGCTGGATGAAGATAAACATGTTAGTTGATCATCATAGATCTGAGTCATTGTCTTTTCTCTTTCTGTCTTCAGTCTGAGTGACTGCAGTATTACAGAGAAACAGTGTGTCATCCTGACTTCAGCTCTGAAATCAAACCTGTCACACCTGAGAGAGCTGGACCTGAGCTGGAATAAAATAGGAAACACAGGAGTGAAGCACCTATGTGACGTACTGAAGGATTCATACTGTAAACTGGAGAGATTGAGGTCAGTAACATTCTTCAAATACAATAATCAAAATGCTTTATATCACTTTAACAGTTTAAACAAGTTGAAGTCTGGACTTTAATTAGGTCATTCCCAAACTTTAATTTTCTTATTTTTAAACCATTTTCATGTTGCTTGCTGTGAATCATTCAGATCAAAGACTTTCACGGCTCTACAGTTTTAGATAATTGAAACATTGAAAGTGATGTTGATGTCTAACATATTAAAGTTCTCTGTGTCTTTTGTTTGCCTCCATATTCAGTTGTCAGATTTGCAAATGACTTTCAATACATTAGTAGAATGAACAAAATAAAATTCACTTTGAGGATTCCTATTGTTCAGGTTTAACCGATTAATCATCTGAATGTTTTCATTCCTGTTCTAGACTCTCTAACTGCAGTGTAACAGAAGAAGGTTATAAAGCTCTGGCTTCAGCTCTGAGATCAAACCCTTCACACCTGATAGAGCTGGATCTCACAGGAAATGATCCTGGACAATCAGGAGTGAAGGAGCTCAGTGATTTACTACAGGATCCAAACTGTCAACTGAAGACACTGAGGTGAGACGGGATGAAATAATTAACAAAATGAGTTATATGCTCAATATTCAGGCTAAATATTCATAACAAATATATTATTTTAGTTATACAATAGGCTGGACAATTTGTTGCATCAAAATGATCAAGATCAGATCAGATGCTGCGGGTTCTGACATGATGATGATAACCGTCAACACAGTTTAGTTGTGGTACAAGCTACAGGTCAAATGGACATTATGGGTCAGTATATGTGCTATTCTGGAGTATGGCATACCTTGACAATTAACATGCACAATTTTGTTTTTGTGCACATTTCTCATTAAAAATTCTAGATAACCTTTCAGTCAAATTATTTTCTGAACTCAATTGTTTTCCATCAAGTCCAGATTCACTGTATCTCTACAGCAGGTCTATGAGTCTCCAGATGTTCACAAACAAGCAGTTTCACAAGCCAGTTTTCTCTGCTGATGTTTCTCACTCCTCCTGCTTAAAAACCAGAAAGATCTCGAGGCCTTAATTTCACACTCTATATTCATACTGAAAATCATGATCTAGTGAGCTTTTGCCCTTCTGCTCTGTGGGATGTTTCTGTTCTTATGAGTTTGCTTTAGGACTGAGTGTCGCTCGAGTTTCTTTTAAAAAACTCTATTAAAAGTATTTATATATTTATTTGTGTATTTAAATGTTCAAAGAAAAGTGTCACATCTAAATAACTAACTAGAGCTTGTCTTTAGAACAATAATTCAGTTTTTTATCTTAGTCATGTTTATAATGCAACAGACATTTAGTTGAGAACTGAATTGACTCTTCTGCAGGTTTTTGAGTGCTGCTGCAGATGAAGCCTGTCAGTATGTGGAGAGAGTTGTGGGTAAAAACCCGTTACTCCTGAGAGAGCTGAAACTGAGTAAACATGAACTAGGAGACACACGAGTGAATCAGATCGCTGCTCTACTGCAGGATAAACACTGTCGACTCAACACACTGATGTGAGTATTGTGTACACACACTGCCAACACACATTTATGTCCAAAAGTGAATTTTGCATAATAGGTCCCCTTTAAATGAAAAATGTGTCGTCTTTATCCATGCTACCTGCACCTGGATATCCCTGTTTATTTGTCAGCAAAAGTCTGCTGGATGATGATCTGAGTCATTGTCTTTTCTCTTTCTGTCTTCAGTCTGAGTTGCTGCAGTATTACAGAGGAACAGTGTGTCATCCTTGCTTCATCTCTGAAATCAAACCCGTCACACCTGAGAGAGCTGAACCTGAGCTGGAATAAACTAGGAGACTCTGGAGTGAAAAACCTCAGTGATCTACTGATGAACCCACAATTCAAGCTGGAGAAACTACAGTTAGTATCATTATACTGTTTATTTTATTTTAAGTCAACAGGGCACAAGTCACATCATTTGTAGCGCTGCATCTCCATCTGAGGAAAGATTCAGAAATGGTTTTACTTAAAGGATTAGTTCACTTTCAAAAGAAAATTAGCCCAAGCTTTACTCACCCTCAAGCCATCCTAGGTGTATATAATTGCAGTAAACGGGATCAGTGAGTATGAGCTAAAGAAAGACAAGCTATCTATGTACTCTGAAAAATCCCATTGACTTTCATTGATGGAATCATACCCTGCGTCCCAATGTCCATACTATCCATCCTAAATAGTATGTGAGATTAAAATAAGTGTGTCCCAAAGCATAGTATGTTGAAAAGAGTATGCCAAAAGTCCCTGGATGGTCTACTATTTCCAGTAGATTTTCGAAGTGTGGATTCGTGCACACTATAAAGGCTAATATTGCCCACAACCCATTGCGCGTTGGACGAGGTTTCCGTTCAGAACTACAAACTAGGGTTTGAGATTTCCACGGTATGATAACCGTCTGAGTAAATATCACGGTTTCACGGTATCACAGTATATGGTATTAAACAATCAATTATTATTTATATCATCAGTTAAAATGACCAATAAATTAATTAAAATGTTTGTTTTCTCTATTCAGCAGTGGCGGCTGGTGCAAAAAATTTTTGGTGGGGCGCAAACATTTTTTGTTTTAGAAATGCAGGAATGAATAGGCTAAATAATCATTTAACAAGTATCATTACCGCTTATCTAAAACATGGAAATTCAGTATTTAAAGCATGCCATAGGGCTGGGATCTAAAAACAATTCTGTATTTAATTTTTAAAAAAAATGTACATCCTACCCAATATTGTCCTAGAAACAATGTTCATATTGATGGCTATAAAAACAAACATGAATGTAACTGTGTAGTACATGCTATATTATGTGCAAAAAAGGGATCAAATCACATTAGGCCTAGGCTATATTCTAAAATTGTAACTTTACAATTTAAAAACAGAATGTTTTTTAAAGCAGAAGTTAAATACACTAAACAGTCTATTTAAAGGTGCCCTCGAATGAAAAATTTAATTTATCTTGGCATAGTTAAATAACAAGAGTTCAGTACATGGAAATGACATACAGTGAGTCTCAAACTCCATTGTTTCCTCCTTCTTATATAAATCTCATTTGTTTAAAAGACCTCAGAAGAACAGGCGAATCTCAACATAACACCGACTGTTACGTAACAGTCGGGGGCTCCGCCCCAATATTTGCATATGCCAGCTCATATTCAAGCCATTAGAAAGGGCAGAACGTCTGGATGTGCACAGCAGAATCAACAGACTAGGTAAGCAAGCAAGAACAACAGCGAAAAATGGCAGATGGAGCAATAATAACTGACATGATCCATGATAACATGATATTTTTAGTGATATTTGTAAATTGTCTTTCTAAATGTTTCGTTAGCATGTTGCTAATGTACTGTTAAATGTGGTTAAAGTTACCATCGTTTATTACTGTATTCACGGAGACAAGAGCCGTCATTATTTTAATTTTTAAACACTTGCAGTCTGTATAATTCATAAACACAACTTCATTCTTTATAAATCTCTCCAACAGTGTAGCATTAGCCGTTAGCCACGGAGCACAGCCTCAAACTCATAGAGAATCAAACGTTAACATCCAAAATAAATAATTTACTCACATAATTCGAGGCATGCATACAGCATGCATGACGAACATCTTGTAAAGATCCATTTGAGGGTTATATTAGCTGTGTGAACTTTGTAAATGGACTGTAATATAGTCGAGAGCTCGTGTGGCAGGAAAGACGCGAATTAAAGGGGCGGCGCGCTGAAAAAAATCAGTGCATAGTTAAAGGAGCCGTATGTAGGATTGTGGCCTAAACTGGTACTGCAATCACTATAAAAATACTGTAGAGCGGTGTATCCCTCCCCCTCCCCCTGACTCGAGGTTGCCAGATGAGCTGCAGGATTCAGCAGAAACGTAGGCTGCTTCAATGAGCTTCCAATGGCAAGTGACGAACAGACGTACACAATAAGGTTTTTTTCTGTTAATTCTGTTTATGCTTCATGAGAGATATTTTGATAAGTAATTATGTATTTAAAAAATGTACTAATTGTCATTAGTTAAATATAATCGTAAAGATTTATGCTCGTATGTGACAGTATAATCATAAAGATGTATGCTCGTATGTGACAGTATAATCGTAAAGATGTATGCTCGTATGTGACAGTATAATCGTAAAGATTTATGCTCGTATGTGACAGTATAATCGTAAAGATTTATGCTCGTATGTGACAGTATAATCGTAAAGATTTATGCTCGTACGTGACAGACAGAACGGTAACTGTTAGTCTAACTTGTAACGTTATTTATCTGTCATTAATGTAAGTACAAGCACAAGCCTATGTCACTATGTGTAACCAATATCAAAGATACAGCTATTCATTTAGCTGATGCTATAAGTGAAAGTGGCCAGCTGTATTTTTTTACTTACCCTGCAGCACACGTCCATAACGCTAAAATATGTGATGTGAAAGATTACATGACATTCTATTAAATTCAATATCACCAATGGCTATCACAGGGTTGTTTTCAGTTCCATCAGAAAATATTGTTAGAGTAACTAAATTACATTAGCAATGGTCATACAGGTCAACTTGCAGCATGTGTAACTTAGTCCACGATATACGTGAAGAACAAATGACGAATAATTTTTACTGAGGTAACATTAGGCTACTGTCTCAATTACGTTTCAAATTGCCATAATGGGCGTGCTAATGTTGTTTTCCTCAGCGTTTCAGCATAATGACAGAGCATACGTCCATGTGAGCTAACGTTATGTTACTTTGCACAAACATGCATAACTTTGTTCGACTGTCATGAATATATGAAATGTCCATTGACATCAAGTACAAGTTAGCCAAGCATAGATGAATCTTACCTGTCCAGGAGAAAATTAGCAACGTTGGCGTCTGTGTTCAAATTCTTCTCCGTTTTCAGCCGTCTCCATCTTTCAAAAGCATCTCCAATACAAATTCTGGTTTTATTTCGGACTTTGTCACAACGAATTTCTGAATTATAACGAGGTCTTTTTGATTTAGTAACATTAGACATTTTTATCCGACTGGAGTTAGGGTAGGTTACAGCAAAGCTGGCAACACGGATCCCGAAACACTACTGACTTCGTGATTGGTAGATAGGTGGAGGGAGGCGCGTCAGGCCAAAACACAAAATGACAACATCAACATCAGTTGAGGGCTGCAAGTCCACTTTTTAAATGACAATATCCTGGCCGGACTACTTTTGTCAGTGATATAAGTATTTGAAATGAACATGATTTCTTAATGTCTAGTGACACATCAGGGCCATTTTATGATTAATTGAAATAGATTTCTTACATACAGTTCCTTTAATGATGCCCCAAAAATAGGCAGTTAAAAAAATTAATTAAAAAAAAAACCTATGGGGTATTTTGAGCTGAATCTTCACAGACACATTCAGGAGACACCTTAGACTTATATTACATCTTTTAAAAACTAGGGGACCTTTAAATACCCTA
This sequence comes from Megalobrama amblycephala, assembly GCF_018812025.1. Lineage (NCBI taxonomy): Eukaryota > Metazoa > Chordata > Actinopteri > Cypriniformes > Xenocyprididae > Megalobrama > Megalobrama amblycephala. Next base: position 47,966,201 of record NC_063060.1, on the reverse strand, counting down.
CAACAGTCACTTTACACAGTTACTGCTATCGTACAAATACACTTAGTTGTGTTTTCGAAATTCTACATATGGCATAATTATGTTCGCCAACAAAAACGAATATTCAACTACAAATATTTTTAGCAAAATGTGTTTTACCCATATTGAACTCCGTCTGTTTGGCGCGCATGTGTGCGGCGGTGATCGTTCACAGAAGTTTGTGCTTGCTGAAGGCTCGTCCTCGCCTGACTGCAAAATGGAAATATTTTCTCGACTTTCTAACATTTGCGGATGGAGAATATATCTGTGAAATGTAAATAATGCACTGAGGAAATTATTGGATGTCACTTCAGCATAAAAAAAAATATTAATAGAAGTATGTTTGTTTCCACCAATCACTGCACAAGTTAAGGTTACGTATGATGACGAAAGCACGCTAGTGCTAGCCCTCCCGGAAACCATAGAGAATGCATTGCAGTGCCTGTATTTTAAAAAAAAAAGTTCTTTGAATGGAAGTCTATGGGAGCAGTCGGGGCAAATCTCGGCCAGACTGAAATCGCCCAAAAAGAGGCGGTACTCCACAGAGCATGACTCGACGCTGATTGGACTATATCCAGAGGCAGAACAAAGAGCCTAGCAGTGACAGCTAGCGTAACTCTGTGGTTGAATGTGATTGAAAAATCGTCCCTTTCTCACTTTGGTGGTGCGTCGCCCTATTGCCCTAATGAAGAAACCGCCCCTGTTATTCAGATTTCAATAATCAAAAACAATCAAATACATTTAATAAACTTTTAATAAACAACTTTTATTAATAATTAAAATTCAGAAATTCTGCTGTGACTTAATTCTTCTGGCTTTTAATTTTTTTAATACAAATATTATCAAAAATGATGGAAATGAAATGTATTATTATTACTTATTATTTTGAGAAGTACATTCTATTTAACAATCATAATAAATTTCAGTCAATTTCTTTGAGTTAAAAACCGGTCTTTTATTTTGATGGATGTAGTGAAGAGCTTTGAGTTTCATTGTATTTGACAATGGTTTTTCTCAAATAAAATGATGAAATGCTCAATAAGCGCTATCTCAGAGCAACCTTGGATATGTTTGTGTTCATGTCCTTAGAATAACAAGACGGCAAACACTGAAAAATAGGGATGCACCTGTTGACCGGCCATAAATCGGAACCGGACGATTTTGGCTTATAATGTGCGATCGGCAACCGGCCGTTTTTTTGTATTTCTCTCGTCCGATTTTTCCGGAAGTGTGCCCGCGTGCACAGACTACATTTGTAATCATTCGCGAAACGACCTGCGCTAGGTGATCTGAGCACGACGCCCTGACAGCTCCGGCAAGGAGAGAGGGCTGGCGCAAAATGCGGCATCGGCATCTCGCAGCGGCACTTCCGGCGGCATCTCCAGCGGCCAGGGACTTCTTCGGCAGCTGTCGCTTGAGCGGCATCTCCAGCGGCCGCGGCATTGGCATCTCATAGCGGCACTTCCGGCGGCATCTCCAGCGGCCAGGGACTTCTTCGGTAGCTCTATCTACAGCGGCATCTCCAGCGGCCGCGGCATCGGCATCTCGTAGCTGCACTTCCGGCGGCATCTCCAGCGGCCAGTGACTTCTTCGGCAGCTGTCGCTAGAGCGGCATCTCCAGCGGCCGCGGCATCGGCATCTAGAGCAGCCAGGGACTTTATTCGGCAGCACCTGCCGCTGGCCATTATAATTCAATGTTGTTTTTTGTTTTATTTTAAAAACTACATTTAATCAAAATAACATAATATACCAGAAGACTATCATTTGTAAGCATTTATCACAAATTTTGTTAATAACGTTCTGATGCTCCACTACATAAGAGAAAGTAAATCACATGTTTTGATAAAATAAAACTGCAATGTTATCCATTGCTTTGAAATGCACATGAATATAAACTGATATTTTTTTAATACAGAAATTAATTTCTGATAGACTATGCTGCACAAAGCTGAAATTGCGGCATCTCGTAGCGGCATTTCAGGTGGCATTTCCAGCAGCCACAGATATTCTTCTAATTTTAAAAGGCTACATTGCAACAAAATAGCATTATATATCACAGGACTGTCATTTGTAAGCATTTATCATTAATTTTGTTATGTAGGCCTTTTCTGACGCTGCAGTTGCTATCAGAGCACGCTGAAATTACTGCGTGTGTATATGACTTATGGTAGCTATATAATGTAATGACAGTCCTGTGTATATAGCAGCTTAATATTAATTTCTTCAAACGTAGTTTTAAAGTGAAAATATTACACCGAATTAATGATCAGCGGCAGGTGCCACAAACAGCGACAGCTGCCAGAGAAAGTCCGTGGCTGCAGATGCCGCAATTTCAGCTTTGTCCATTGGAGTAGTAAAACAAGAAATAGATTTTTAAAATCTAATGTTTTCCTAATAATAGAAAAATGTCCCTTTTTTTGGAAACCATCAGTAGAAAGTCTGTAATTTCATATATATTTCTTATTTTTAGATTTTAATCTTGAAATTGACCTTTTGACCTTTCAATGGCCTCATTGTTTGTACTTAAAACATACAAATAAAGTTACATTTATCTGATCAGTCCACACAACAAGAACATCATTCAACATTAATTTATGTAATATTTCATTTTCTTTCCATAAACCTTTAACAAAATGACCCTGTAACGGGGTGGTAACTGATGTGACGGGGTGGTATGGACAAAGTGTTTCTCTATATGATCTGCTGGTTTTAAACTTTAAAAACTGGGGGAGGGGAGACCTTCAAATTGAGTAAAAAGTGTGTGAGTGAGTGAGTGAATGAGTGAATTAATGAACCAAACATTGTTGCCAAGTCTGCATTTTTCATGCGAAATTGGGCTAGGCTACTTTTACACTGTTGCCGTGGGTTGTTTTTCATGTCCGCGGGTTGAAGCGAGCCCAAATAACATGATATTTAGCCCTTGGAATGTAAATTTTACCAAAGGAAACCTGCCAAAAAAAAAAGTTTTACCCCCCAGAATGTGATTTTTATCAGGGGACATTTTGGGATGAAATTTACCACCCCGTCACGTTTTTGTGACGGGGTGGTAAATTTCATCCCAAAATGTCCGCAAATCTCCCATGTGGTTAAGTTTCTCAACTAGCATACACGCATTCAATCTGAAATATAATTATCTTTGTATTAATAATGTAAAAAAAAAAAAAAAAACAGTTTTCCCTATCTATTTTGCGTGACGGGGTGGTAAGTTTAAGCTTGACGGGCCCTGCCTAACATGAAAAAGCAACAAATAAACAATGTAAAAAAAATGTACATAGTTGCCGGCTTTTGTTCTTGGTGGCTATAAGGCTCAAATGATGTCACTTAGGCTTTGTGATGTCATTTAAAGGAACAGAGCATTATTTATAGATAAAACAAGTTAGTGTGACCGGGTGGTAAGTCAAACTGAGGGACGTGCACAAATCATAAAATATTTACCAAAAAAATAAGGTTTATTGTGAATAAATATATTTTGTGTAAACAGGGACACACATATAATCCTGAAAATAGTATATGTTTGAAAAAAAATATATAACTTATTTGGTGATACTTTAGATGCAAGTGTCATGTTGGTTAACACGGACATGTGAAATTGGCTATGTAATAATGAAAAATGATTAAAAATAGTATGCTAATCTTCAAAAAAAAAACATTTGATCATATATCATGTTAAAAAGAACACTTGAATTAATAACTTTAAGCTTTGGAAACAGACTTTGGGACATTTTTTGTGCCTTATGCATCTGATCAAACGTTGCGGACCCAAATAGCACCCGTTTCGTAGAATGACTCATATACACACGCAGTAATTTCAGCGTGCTCTGATAGCAACTGCAGCGTCAGAAAAGGCCTACATATTAACAAAAATTAATGATAAATGACAGTCCTGTGATATATAATGCTATTTTGTTGCAATGTAGCTTTTTAAAATTAGAAGAATATCCGTGGCTGCTGGAAATGCCACCTGAAATGCCGCTACGAGATGCCGCAATTTCAGCTTTGTGCAGCATAGTCTATCAGAAATTAATTTCTGTATAAATATCAGTTTATATTCATGTGCATTTCAAAGCAATGGATAACATTGCAATTTTATTTTATCAAAGCATGTGATTTACTTTCTCTTATGTAGTGGAGCATCAGAACGTTATTAACAAAATTTGTGATAAATGCTTACAAATGATAGTCTTCTGGTATATTATGTTATTTTGATTAAATGTAGTTTTTAAAATAAAACAAAAAACAACATTGAATTATAATGGCCAGCGGCAGGTGCTGCCGAATAAAGTCCCTGGCTGCTCTAGATGTCGATGCCGTGGCCGCTGGAGATGCCGCTCTAGCGACAGCTGCCGAAGAAGTCACTGGCCGCTGGAGATGCCGCCGGAAGTGCCGCTACGAGATGCCGATGCCGCGGCCGCTGGAGATGCCGCTGTAGGGAGAGCTGCCGAAGAAGTCCCTGGCCGCTGGAGATGCCGCCGGAAGTGCCGCTGCGAGATGCCGATGCCGCATTTTGCGCCAGCCCATAGACATATATACGTAGACGCCTCATGACGTGCTGGAGCGTGATCCAGCGTCGCCGCCATATTGGTTGGGTCTCTCCACTCAACGCTAACACCAGAGTCAACGGAGAGCGAGCAATTATGTCCGTATTTTGTGTAGCTTATGGTTGCAATAACCGACGCAGTATTGATACCAGATCGCATGAGATTACATTTCACAAGTAAGATTGAACAATGATTTAGGTTATTTTACCATTTATAAAATTATAAATGAGTGAGTGTGAGTGAAATAAATTCAAATGAACAATCAAACTTGTTTCTTTATTAAAATATAAAATTCATTCATTTATACCATGGGCGTCGGAAGCAAAAAAAAATGTGGGTGGGTCCTCCCTCCAAATTTTATTTATGCAATATATATATATATATATATATATATATATATATATATATATAAATAGATGTATAAATTAGATAGATAGATAGATAGATAGATAAAATGCCATTCAATCGGTAGTTATTGATTTATTTTTTAATAGAACAACAAGACACAAACCTTTACATTCAATCGCGTTTTTGCTCCCATTTATTTTCACACATTAGTGCATACAAAAAAATACACAATTACCTTTGATTTCGTTAGATAGAAAATAAGCAGGGCCGTACGCAGGGTTTTATATTTACCGAGGTCACAACAAGTATTATGCTAGGGGGGTTCGGGGGCATGCTCCCCCGAGAAAATTTTGATTTCCTTGGTGTACATATATGCATTTTAAGACATTTTAAGGTCAACAAATTGGATAACAATAGCTTTAAAACCATGTCAACAAATACATACATGCACGCAGTTTTGAGGCAGCTTTAATCGCATGTTTGGTAATTCCATGACTTAATTTACCTCAGAATAATGATGGCGCATGCCGTAGTTTCTTTAGCGCTTTAGTTAAACTATAATAAAGTAATATGCATTTGCGCGAGCAATTCTTGAGTTCACGCTTCGAGCACAGTAGGCTATAGCTAACGGCTGATTGGAGTTTTACTGACATACCCTGACAACATCTCATCTGACCGCAGTTCACTGTTGTTCAGCTGAAGCTACCTTTTCCGCGCTCGTTTGACTTGCGCCTGGCGCTGAGGCGAAGGTGGAATGCGCGTCTGAAAAGTGTCCTGTTTGTTGTGGTCGTAAAGAAACATTTCTTTATAAACGCAGCGTTTTACTTGGCGATGTTTTAAAAAATATTTTTATTTTTGGTATTTTTTATGCTCTGTTGGTGGTTTGTGGAGTAAAAAAGAAAGCAGAATTTTTCAATGTGTGACAGCGTCCTGTATCATAACCAAGTCTCTGCCGTTTGTAACAAACCAAACCGTGTGAAAATCCGGTAAAAACTCGGGGAGTTATGATTATTGTAGTTGAGGATACATCTTCCTCAGTAGAAATAAATGCGGGGGGCGGCGCATTGGGGACCCATCCAAGATGGCGCCGCGCTGATACGTCCGCTCCAATAGGCAGCGTCAGTCTATGAGGCGTCTACGTATATTATGTCTATGGCGCCAGCCCCTGCTGCCGGCAAGCGCGCTCTGTTGCAGGGGTAACCATGACTACTGTGGAAACGGGAAGAGAGGAGGTGCGTCCCTATTCACGTACTTATGCACTATTCTATGATGTTTTTAAGTATAAATAGTGCGAGTAGTACATTCACACTGAAAGTTCCAAAAAGAAAAAGTACACTTTAAATACCCGGATGATGCACTAAATTAACGGAAAAAACGAAGTGTGGAATGTTGGACACTTCGTGCACTCAACTGTCGCAGCTTTAATTACGTAGTGGAGGGGAAGGGAGGATCGGACTCCGTTGTTAAATGACAAAATAACCTTATACAATTCACGCACTACATGGATAAGTGTATAGTGCACAAGTACATAGTGTATAAGTGCATATATAGTGCGTCATTTGGGACGCAACTACGAGCTATGTGCGAGAAGTGGGGGGAAGAGAGAGGCAGATGCCGTTTGATGCTGCAGGTAAACTGCAAACTTCCTTGGTTTTATTTAGTTTCACTGGTAAAGACCTTTTTTCTTTACACCAAGTTTAAAAACGAAAACAAATGCTGAATGCGGAATAAGTCAAATCTTTGGAGTGTTGAATGTGTTTTGATTGTGTTGTTTGGATTGTGGAACTATGCAGATGTTGCCTTTAAAATGACATGGTTCAGTTAATGTTTTCATTTAAGGTTTCAACCCAATTTAAAAACAAAAGCTAAATGCTTTTGTCAGTAGGCCTATACCTATGTATGTATTGAATGTAGGCTACTTACTGCGCAGTTACTGCTGTTAATTTCAGATGGTTACACTTATTGTTTTTAATAGCCAAAACCCAGTTTAGCCTGTTAAATACCAAATAAACATCTTGTTTATGTATACTTTCATTCTTTCTTGTTTGTTGCTTGATAATAATAATAATAATAATAAAAAATCGGAATCGGAATCGGCCAGTTTGCTTGTAAAAAAATCGGTATCGGAATCGGCCATGAAAAATCATGATCGTGCATCCCTACTGAAAAAACAATAAGAGCGTCGCGCATACTTAAGTATGTAGTACACGAAACAGCGCAGCTCATTCACTCAGGCAGACACGCAAAAAAAAAAAAAAAAAATTTTATACTGCAGTCTTTTTGTCTTTACTATTCACAGACCCCGCCTAGACCATGTCGCGATTTGATTTATTGTACAGCTCTGCTTTCGTTTTATTCATCAGGACTTCCAACAAATCGCGCGTTTTTACCTGACATCGCTGCGTTATACTGTACATTCCATTTTCTTTTTTGACTGGATTCCGGGATTCCCTCTCCATCACGCACGTCATACGACCAAAGTTATAAACGGAACACACCTGCATCTACACGGATGGTGTTCTCGAATATAGGTGAACATGTTCGATGTGTTTCCTCCTTTTGCAGGTAGGCCTACTTTGGATAAGTATTCTCATACTGCAAATTGTAACATAATTTTCAACGGGGCTTAGAGATAGCAACTTCTGTCTCTGACATTGTCTGCTGTGTGGGTGTGGAGCAAGTTTAGAGTGTAGTGAAGTGGAAAGTTGTTGTCTATGCGCAAGTGAAATTCTGCGTCTTATTTATTTTTTTACAATACCGTAAATAAGCAAATGTACACGATATGATTATCGTACGTGTTCATACCGTGATATATCGTCATACCGGTATCGTTACAACCCTACTACAAACATGAGTGAAAAGTGTTAAAAAACTACAAAACATTGCGGATATGCGCAACCAACTATGAGAGGTTTGAGTGACTAATAATCAGTTTAACCTGATAGAAAATATTTATTTAATGTTATCCGTGTTATATTTCACCTGCAATACCAATGTAGACTTTACAAAGATCCGATTGGCCATTCACTTTTAAATGGATCATTATGCATGCATATGTAAAGTTCCACCCACTAGCCCAACGACGGCATCTAGTGGTCTGGTCGAAGGAATTTCGCGTGTAAGTCCTCTGGCACTTCTGTAAAAATCATCGTGATTTAATACACTTTGATTTCTAATTCAATTTTGACTTTGTGACCAATTTGATCTGACTCCAATTATAAATGACTCTAAGTTTCACAATTTTCTGATGTAACAGCTGATCGTAAGATTAGTTGTCCTTTAATTTGGATCTTTGATTAATCTGGATCTCATAATTTCAGTTACCCGTTCATTACAGACCCATATCGCTTAGAAAAGTCACTTCGGCCGTTTTAGTGCTTTTCACGATCACAAATTCGCCAGTTCTGGTCTTAGTCAGAGGGTGCAGAGTTTACTAATGCATTTGAGTTGAACCGCCACATGCTTGTTCATACAAAAAACACAGTTTTCTTAGTCACGGTACTACAACTTGCTAAGCCAGATGATAGACAAAAATCATAAAGTCAAATGATGTGCCCACATGCTCCTTTCATTGAGCTTTTTGTTTTAATATATCCTGACGCAGATTTGCGGAAATATGGACTCTAATAATCTATTAGTCATAATGATTTTAGAGGAATCCAAGATAAATCAAGATTAACATTTATTGTTTTTGCCAGGCAGGATAAAACATCAATTAAAAGAATCAAAAAGAATACATTACATAACTGATCAGCATAAAATACAGAATACAATTCACAGCAAGATATTAAAAAGAATTTCAAAGAGTCAGCATACCTGGCAAATAGAGAGATACACACAGCAATGGTGCGGGAAGTTCTGGCTACAGATTCTTCCTTGAGTGGTTTGCCAAGTCCCTTTAAATACCCAAATCTTAACAAAAGGACAGTAAACATTTAGCACCCAAATATTCATGCAACTTTTGTTGGACCCTTTCTCGTGCCCCAAATGGTCACATGCCTGGCTTTGGGGATCAAACAAATGGTTGATAAAATCTTAATTGGGGCATCTCCCACACCAGGAGAACAGGGTTTGTTTTCTTTATTCTTGCTCTTTGATGTGGGAGTGAAACCATCTTACCAATCGCACCAGAAGTGTTTACATTGATGTCACTTAAAACACCTAAGATAATAAATTTGTGAGGTCTACATGGCCTGAGGGGAAGAAGAAGGTGTGAGGAGTCAGGAACTCAGCATGGGGGGAAGAGAGGAGGTTGAGCTAGGTATTGTCCCGTGCTCTTTCTCGCAGATCCTCGCTTCAGATTAGAGAGTTTTTATTGTTTTATTAAAGGATAGAAATCTTGAATTCAGTCTTGGTGAAATCCATCCTTACACATATGAAGAGAGTTCTCCACATGAAAGACCCGTGACTGCAGATCAACATGCTGCATTTCTCTCCGATACTGTATGAAATTAACTAAATGAAATGTGGTGGAGGATGTAAGATGATTGACAGGCCAGTTTACCGTGACAGGATGCGACAGAGAGCAAAGGCGCAATTGTATGACGTGTTAGTATGTCCCAAAGCTTGTCTACTATTTTGCTACACACTCAAAAGTATGTACTTTTTGTTCACAAAAAGAGTACACACTTTTAAGGCGTAGTAGAAGTATGCGAATTGGGACGCAGCAATAGACTATAAAAAAAGACGGACGCCGCGACACCGCTTCCTTCCATTGTAATGAACTGAAGGTAAAACGGACGATGATGGCCGCTGACACATTACACAAAAACGTCAGTTTGGAGCCTGGGCATCTGCAGAAAGAATCGTCAGTGGAGCCAGGAGACGGAGTCGCAGTATCACACTTCGTCATCAAGATCAGATCACTGTTTTTTTATCTATTGTTTATTATATATTTTTTTCCTCCTCCCTTTTTCATTTGGCTTAAACAATGGCTTAACTACATCTGGCAATAAGGAATTTACATTTATTTGAATGTTTATTAATGCACATTGTTCATTTTTAAACTAAATTACTGATAACTAGGTCAAAACAACCTATCGTAATTGATGTATTTTAAATATATAAGTTATACACAAATTAAAATTATACTTGTAAAATAATATTCTGTTTCTAGAGCAATAATATTTTTGAAACCGCAGTCAAGTTGAACTTACTTTACAGCAGATTGATTGCTGTAGTAGACAGTGCTCTTTAATTAGCTAGAATAGGATCAGTGCTGTCCTGATAATTATTATTGTATACTCATAAAAGTAATGAGTAACTGCCAGATAACGATCACCTGCTTTTTCCCGTCATGGCTAACATTAGCTGTGTTATCTTGGCAAATAACATTGATTAATTAGCTTATAAAGCCCACATTTAACGTGACCGAAAAAAACTCAGTGATCCGTCAGATCCGTAGGTCGGTTAGGATAGTTTACTGCTGAACAGCTCCTTTTGTCAGTGAGAAATAACTCAGAAATCGAAAAATAATAGTTATTTATTTATCTTCAATTTCCCCTGGAAGCTCAGACAGTCCTCAGAGAAGCTGTCAATCAACTGTAAATCATGGCGACACGCCCTGTTTCTATAGCACCAAATGGACTATATGCACGGAGCGTTCTTTAGAATTTCCGCATTAATATAAGCCAGCTCGATAACTTCCGGTGAGATGTCATTTGCTGGTGTGTTGAGCATCAGTAGTGTAATACTTAGTTTATAATCAGATTATAGTCACTTAAATAGTCAGGCATAGCATTAATTTAGTTATTCAAACGTAAGACAGCTTAGAAAATAAATAAATAAAGACGTACCTCAATGTTCCTCCTCGGCTAAATTCAATTCGACCATTAGTTTTCACACTTTTATGTGAAAAAAAGCTTCAAAAATTAAATATTTATTGTGCACTTTAGTTAGATTAATTGAATAAAATGTGTGTTTTCACAAGTGTGCTGAAATCATTGATCTTGCGCTGCTCTGACTGACATCTGCTGTGATTACAAAGGGAGAGCACGGTGCTCGCTTTCTGTGTAATTAATTCACAATAAAAGTTATTGTTTTTCATAAGATTTTGTGAGTATTTCATACTTCACATTGACAAAATGTTTTTCAAACCTAGTTATTTTATAATGTTTAATATTTAGTCAAAAACGAAGTGAAAACCGTTTAGAGGAAATGGCTGATATGTGCGCAAATAAATGCTACTTTGCCGCCACCTGCTGGTTAAAGTGCTAATTACTGTCTTTTTTATTTTTAAATAAGTGTTTTTTATCAAATGTTAAATTTCCTACATTTTTAAACGTTCGGTTTTACAAGGGGACAATCTCAGAAGGATTGTCCCCAAATTATGTTTGTGGTCATCGCATTAAAAATAACATTTAAAGTGCTGGAGAAAAAATGTGTGTGTGTGTCTAATTACAGACACAGCATTTTTAAACAGTCCCAATAGCTTCGTCTTTATTGCAATCAATAAAACTGGTTTATTGGCAAATTAGGTAAATGTAATAACTGCATTAAAATATAAATACAACATTAAAAAGTCAACCATAGATGGTTTTGTGTCGATGTACAACGACTACAGAACGAACAGCTAACAGTTCACCGGAAGTGCCCGAGCTGGCTTAACGACAACCAGGAAGTAACCCGTGCATATAGTCCATTGCTAGATAAAATCAAACTGATCACAAAAACGAACTATTGAATATATATTAGCGTGATAACAAATGACCAAAACCATCTTTCATAAAACTTTTTTGTAAGTGTAATTAATTTTTTGTTATTTTGACAAGTGCCATTTGTTTTCATTGAGAGGGCGGGGTTTATGACTTGTACTGCATCCAGCCACCAGGGGGCGATCAAAGAGCCCACTGCTTCACTTTTCAGGACGTATGAGACACACCCAGATGGAATGTTCAGATGAGTCAAAACTGTTCAAACTCCAACTGTCAAAATTCAAATTTAAACACACTGAAGCCCATTAGACTCAATTAAACTGACATTCTATTTCTAATCCATTGAAACTCATTTAATCCAAAGACTATAGAATAACACAAGATAAGTCACTCGTATTGTTTTGAATGGGAGAAAGTGCAACGTGCAATATGGCGGAATAAGCTCCTTCTAAATAAGGGCCAATCGCCGACTGGTAAAGTCATTGCGTCACTGCAGCGGCCGTTAGAAGCACCAGTTTCTATAGAAACAGTCAGATGCGGGCCCCCGAAATGAGGCACGAGAGACACGCATTTAGGTCTGCACATGCGCATTAACTTGATCCAGCCTGAAAAATACAGTTTTTTGTCATGGTTAGAGTGTTTAGAAACAAAATTTATGAGACAGATATTGTCAGATTTCATTGGTGATTATAAATATTAAATTTAACCGAAAGTTTGGCAAACAGATTTGGAGAATTTGATGTTTGCCCATTCAAAGAAATAGGAGTTGCACTTGCATGCCCGAGAGACGTTTCAAAGATGGCCGCAGAGTGAAATGACTTGTCTTAAAAGGACTTTGTTAAATCTATCTATCGGGTGTGTCTCATTAGTCCTGGAAAGTAAAGCAGCGGGTATGGAGTCAAATTAATGCCTTAAAGTTTTGCACAAAAATAAAGTTTTGCAAAACACAAAAAAGAATTGAGCAATAAAAAAATGTTTTGCAAACAAAAATAAAGAATTGCAAAGGAAAAATAAAGTATTGAGCGGAAAAAAATAAGTTTTGCAAACAAAAATAATAAATTGCAAAATAAAATAAAGTAGTGCAAAAATAAAAATATAATCAATTACAAAAATCAATGACAGCTGTAATCCTATTTTATCTTTGCCACATATTTTTCATGCTCAAAACTACTAAATCATTTGCAACACTCATTTTATTCTGCGTTTCAGTCAAGCGTGCACTCACGATACCGGTTTTCTTTTCCGCTGCACTTTTCTGTGCAGATCTCTTCATGGCACTGGTTTGACGTGGGGGTGGAGTCAAGAAACGGGGGCACGCCCCCGCGAAACACGTCATCGGCAGGAGACGCAGATCGGAACAGAACAGATCAAGCACAGAGACAGAGCGCATTTATTATAATCTGAAAACCACGCCCACGGGGGAAAAACAATCCAACCGTCTCCAGGCTGCCTTCTTGTCTTTTCTGACTCATTACAAAAAACAGAACAATGCCTAAAAGCTGCTGTGTGACAAGGTGTACAGCTAACAAGCTAAAAAACCCAGAAATACGTTTTTATTAGCTGTCGACCCCAAAAAACGAATGTTTAAGGACACACAAGTGGATACAGGCAGTGAGACAGAGCGCAACGGGTCATATTACTATAAGAAAAGCATTGGAGGGGGTCATAATCGGCGTCAACATATGCTAAACAAACCAACAAAACAAACCATTCATTATTTTTAACCATGTCAAAGAATTATTTCACCTGTCGCCGATTACGCTTCCCTCCAATGCATTTCGCGGGGGCGTGCCCCCGTTTCTTGACTCCACCCCCACGTCAAACCAGTGCCATAAAGAGATCCGCACAGAAAAGTGCAGCGCAAAAGAAAACCGGTATCGTGAGCACACACTTGACTGAAACGCAGAATAAAATGAGCGTTGCAAATGATTTAGTAGGTTTGAGCATGAAAAATATGTGGCAAAGATAAAATAGGATTACAGCTGTCATTGATTTTTGTAATTGATTATATTTTTATTTTTGCACTACTTTATTTTATTTTGCAATTTATTATTTTTGTTTGCAAAACTTATTTTTTTCTGCTCAATACTTTATTTTTCCTTTGCAATTCTTTATTTTTGCTTGCAAAACATTTTTTTATTGCTCAGTTCTTTTTTGTGTTTTGCAAAACTTTATTTTTGTGCAAAACTTTAAGGCATTAATTTGACTCCATAAGCGGGCTCTTTGATCGCCCCCTGGTGGCTGGATGCAGTATAAGTCATAAACCCCGCCCTCTCAATGCAAACGAATGGCACTTGTCAAAGTAACAAAAAATTAATTACACTTACAATAAAATTTTCCGAAAGATGGTTTTGGTCATTTAACGTAGTTGTTATCATGCTAATATATATTCAATAGTTCGTTTTTGTGATCAGTTTGATTTTAGCTAGCAATTTGGTGCTATAGAAACAGGGCGTGTCGCCATGATTTACAGTTGATTGACAGCTTCTCAGAGGACTGTCGGACCTTCGAGGGGAGATTGAAGATAAATAAATAACTTATTTTTCGATTTCTGTGTTATTTCTCACTGACAAAATGAGCTGTTCAGCAGTAAACTATCCTAACCGACCTACGGATCTGACGGATCACTGAGTTTTTTTCGGTCACGTTAAATGTGGGCTTTATAAGCTAATTAATCAATGTTATTAGCCAAGATAACATGGCTAACGTTAGCCATGACGGGAAAAAGCAGGTGATCGTTATCTGGCAGTTACTAATTATTTTTATGGGTATAAAATAATAATTATCAGGACAGCACTGATCCTACTCTAGTTAATTAAAGAGCACTGTCTACTACAGCAATCAATCTGCTGTAAAGTTAGTTCAACTTGACCGCGGTTTCAAAAATATTATTGCTCTAGAGACAGAATATTATTTTACAAGTATAATTTTAATTTGTGTATAACATATATTTAACATACATCAATTACGATGTTGTTTTGACCTAGTTATCAGTAATTTAGTTTAAAAATGAACAATGTGCATTAATAAACATTCAAATAAATGTAAATTCCTTATTGCCAGATGTAATTAAGCCACCGTTTAAGCCAAATGAAAAAGGGAGGAGGAAAAGAAAATTCAATAAACAATAGATAAAAAAACAGTGATCTGATCTTGATGACGAAGTTTGATACTGCGACTCCGTCTCCTGGCTCCACTGACGATTCTTTCTGCAGATGCCCAGGCTCCAAACTGACGTTTTTGTGTAATGTGTCAGCGGCCATCATCGTCCGTTTTACCTTCAGTTCATTACAATGGAAGGAAGCGGCGTTGTGTCGTCCATCTTTTTTTACAGTCTATGCTATCTATCTATCTATCTATCTATCTATCTGACCATTTCTATCTATCTGTCTATCTATCTCATAGCAACCACCCAGAATACCCTAGAAACTGCATAGCAACCACCCAGAACACCATGGCAACAGCATAGAAACCACACAGAACACCCTAGCAACTATCCAGAACACCATAGCAAACCCCCAGAATACCCTAACAACCACATAGCAACACCCTAGCAACCACCCAGAATACCTTAGCAATGCCATGGCAACAACATAGTGACCATCGTAAGTATCTTAAAAACCACATGGCAACACCTTAGCGGCCACCCAGAGCACCCTAGCAACAACCCAGAATAATTTAGCAACCTCATTGCAAAACCCTAGCAACCACTCAAAATACCTTAGCAACCACATAGCAACACCTTTGCACCCACTCAGAATACCCTAGCAAACGCATAGCAACACCTTAGCAACCACTCAGAGTACCTCAGCAACACCTTAGCAACTACCCCAAGTACCTTAGCAACCAAATAGCAACATCTTAGCAACCACATAAAAACCCTGTCACCACTCAGAGTACCCTAGCAACCACATATCAACACCCTAGCAACCACCTAGAGTACCCTAACTTTTTTATCTAGTTTTCATTTGAAAGTGAACTGATCTTTTAACGGGTTTGTATGTGTATCATTAAAAGTTCATTAAACTTTGAAGCATTTTAACCCTTTCGAGCGCAAGTTTAAAATATTCTAGCTGACCCCCCGAGTTTTTTTAAGGCGACCTTTATTTTAGAATGTTTGCCCTTATTGTTTCCATGGCGACACGTCGTGCGTGTCATGTACGCTGAACGCAGCCACAATAAGGGGCCGTTCACACAGAACGCGTCTTTGTGTCTAAAAACGCGAGATGCAGCGCTCAAGAATGGTTTTAAAAAAAGCGCAGTGTAGAACGCGAGCGTCTCGAGACGCGCCTTTGAGACATGATGCAATAACAACACTAACGATAACAATAGAAACAGGCAAACATCAGAATTGACAGATAAAAGTTTTGACATGGAAAAAAAAGAAAATATGATAATAATAAACGCTTCCTCCACCATGTAGCCGTCATATAAAAAAGATGTCATGCCAACTTGTTACAGAAGCTCGTCTTAAAAACACCTCATGTGCGAGGTGCTGCAAAAGACGCGAGACGCGAGCGTAACGGTCACGCATGTCCGTCAAGCGCGTTTACATAGAAAAACAATGGGAAAGTAGCGCATTGGAATAGAAAAACGCGTTCTGTGTGAACGGCCCCTAACACTGTATGACAGATGGATCGTTATTATTTTGTTTTTCCTTTTTTATTTAAAATATTCACAAACTTTCTTACCATGTCATCAACTATCTGATATTCCGATTCTCAGATATGTGTGAGTGTGTTTTGTCATTTAAAAAACTTTAAACAATCTTTATCTTGATCTATAATGCGAGATGGGTGCCGTCATCTTAGTTTGCACTGCAGTTCACAGAGTCCTGTCAGTCGGATCTTAAGCACGTAAATTCATCAGTTTGTCCTGAAATATATGCAAGTAAGTGGCTGGTGAACTGGAAGAATAATAGAGTAAACTTTGTAGTTACTTAGGCCCATTATGTGTGTCTGATATGAATATATGTCGGCAAATTATATTTGAATTCACTGTTGTTGATGATTCCACTGATGTCTGACATCAGTATGTATTTTATAAACTCTAAATGTATTGTTTTACTGGTGCTTATGCATATTTAAATGTATAAAACCTTAAAGGTGCCCTAGAATTGAAAATTGAATTTACCTTGTCATAGTTGAATAACAAGAATGACATACAGTGAGTCTAAAACACCATTGTTTTCTCCTTCTTATGTAAATCTCATTTGTTTAAAAGACCTCTGAAGAACAGGCGAATCTCAACATAACACAACTGTGACGCAACAGTCGGGATCATTAATATGTACGCCCCCAATATTTGTTTATGCCAGCCCATGTTCAAGGCATTAGACAAGCCAGTATTAACGTCTGGAGCAGCACAGCTAAATCAACAGACTTTATGCAGGTAAGCAAGCAAGGACAATAGCGAAAAATGGCAGATGGAGCAATAATAATTGACATGATCCATGATCCGTGATATTTGTAAACTGTCTTTCTAAATGTTTCATTAGCATGTTGCTAATGTACTGTTAAATGTGGTTAAAGTTACCATCATTTCTTACTGTATTCACGGAGACAAGACTGTTGTTATTTTCATTTTTAAACACTTGCAGTCTGTATAATTCATAAACACAACTTCATTGTGGAATGTTAGCTTTAGCCACAGAGCACTATCAAACTCATTCAGAATCAAATGTAAACATCCAAATAAATACTATACTTACATGATCTTTTTTTACGGAAAAAAATAAATTGGCGCCGCGTTCGTTCCATAAGTAGAATAGGGAAGGCGTAGGACATACAGCGTAAGCGTTATGAAGAATGCGGAAGCGGAGAGTACGTTCAAGGCGATATTTTGTTTATAAATCATAAACGGTTGTATTTTTTTCAAAAATGACCGATCGATTCGCTAGATAAGACCCTTATTTCTCATCTGGTATCGTTTAAAGCCCTTGAAGCTGCACTGAAACTGTCATTTTGGACCTTCAATCTGTTGGTAGCCATTGAAATGCACTATAAGGAGAATAATCCTGGAATGTTTTCCTCAAAAACCTTCATTTCTTTTCGACTGACGAAAGAAAGACATGAACATCTTGGATGACATGGGGGTGAGTAAATTTATCAGGAAACGTGTATTTAAAAGTGAACTAATCCTTTAAAATGCCCTTAAATCTAGTACAGTTATTAACTGTTCATTACAGTAGAGGTGATTCGTAGTGAAAATAAACTGGGATGCATCCCCGTGACCAAGAGTAGGCTATATTAATAAAAATTAATAACAAATAAGTAGGTAAATACAAACAAGCTGGGCAATGTGGCAATCAGGTGTAACAGACATGCCAGGCTCCACCCTCACTCAATCCCAGCGCACTCCATCTCCCGAGTACTAATCACCGCCACCTGCACATCATTATCACCGCAATCACCAGATCTCTCTCTCTGTGCCACCTCCATCGAAAGCCCGGTAGAGAAACGCTCCATGGATATTCCAGCCTGTTACACCCCCTTCAGTGACATCTTTTGCCCTCAACGTGCCTCCAAGCTGCCCCCACACCGACTGTGCCATCGATCTGCTACCGGGTGAGCCAGTGCCCAGGGGAAGAATCTACCCCCTGTCAGTGCCGGAGGAGAAGGCCACGGAGGATTACATCAAAGAGGCGCTCAACCAGGGTTATATCCGCCCGTCTATTTCCCCTGCTGCTTTGAGCTTTTTCTTCGTGGTGAATAGGGCTGGGCGGCATGACGGTATATTCCATGACGACGGAATAAAATGTCTACCGTTACAGATTTTTCTATTCCGTGTATACCGTGAAGTTTAAATTAGTGGGCGTGGTTAACCTCACGTGTAGCGCGCCGGGACGTGAGAACGATTGAGAAGCTGCACACAAGCATATATAATAAGAAAAACATGGAGAAAGATAAGCATGCTGATAAAGAAATCCCACAAACCAATCCTGAGCAGCAGGAGGAGGAACTTGTTGTGAAACGAGGCACGACATCAGTGGTATGGACGTGGTTCGGGTTTACAAAGGCTGACAAAGAGCAGAAAAATGTGATTTGCAAACTGTGTCACGCGAATGTAACCGTTAGCCACAGTAGCACGAGTAACTTGTTTTATCATCTAAAGGTGAAGCATGTCAAAGAATACAATGAAAGCCAACAGATGCGCTCCACATCAGGTGTTCCGTCAACCTCTGGTGCTAAAAGCAAAAAACAATCTCAAACTAGTTTGGCCGAATCATTTACCAGAGGCACTCCATATGACAAAACCTCACGCAGATGGAAGGAAATAACACAAGCCATTACAATGCATATCTGTAAAGACATGTCACCAGTTTACACAGTGGAAAAGAAGGGATTTCGTGATCTGATCAAAACGCTTGATCCGAGATATGTAATGCCGAGCCGCAAGCACTTTAGTGAAGTAGAGTTGCCGCGGTTGTATGGAGAATGCCGACGGAAAATTGAAGCTGAGCTTCGCGATGCTTTATACTTCTCAACAACAACTGATTTGTGGACAAGCCGAACTACACAGCCATATATGAGCTTAACAATCCACTTCATCAAAGACTGGACATTTTGCAGTAGATGTCTGCAGACTTCCTATTTTCCCGAGGATCACACGGGAGAGATGATAGCTCAAAGCTTAAAGGAAGCGCTTCAGTCATGGGAATTGCGAGAGGATCATCAAGTCTGTGTCACAACTGATAATGCAACGAACAACATCAAAGCACTGCAACTAAATGACTGGACGCGGTTACAGTGTTTTGCTCATCGTCTTCATTTAGCCATTGGTAAGTGTCTAATAGAAATTAATAACAATAATAGTTTTATAATTCTTTGACTTTTATTTTTGTTTTTATTTTATTATTTATACATCTTGTTATTAGGAAGTCATTGAGCAGGAAAAAGCCCTAACACAAGTCCTGCAAGCTGACAAAAAGACCAGACATTTGGCTCTGACATGGCAGGACATGGACGTTCTTGAATCTGTAAATAAGGCATTATGCCCACTCGTAGAGTTTACAGATGCCCTCTCTGGGGAACAGTATGTAAGCGTTTCATACTTGAAACCCGTGCTTTACCTTTTTAATGAACAGGTTCTTAAGCCACAGGATGATGACACGCAGCTCACCAGGGACATTAAGGTGAACATTCTTGACTATTTGAATGAAAAATATGCAGATGAATCCACCCAGGAGCTGCTTGACATGGCTTCCCTTCTCGACCCTCGCTTCAAGACCACATACATAAATGCAGAACGAGTGGACTACATGAAGACCAGAGCTGCAGCAGAGATGGAGAGTCTTGCAGCTGATCCAAAAAGGCCTGTCGAGGGAGTCTCAGTGCCACTAGCTGAAGATGCTGGAGAAAATTCAGAATGTCCTGCTCAAAAACAGAAGAAACGTTTGGGAAGCTTATTCAAAATTGCTTCAAAACAGTCAGAAAGAGAGTCCATTGAAATGGAACTTAAGAGCTATTTACAGGCAGTTGAAGTGGATGGTGAGACCAACCCCCTGGAATGGTGGAGGCAGCACAAGGCTAATTTTCCACGTGTGGCCAGCCTGGCAAAAAAATATCTGTGCATCCCTGCCACAAGTGCTCCATCTGAGCGTGCTTTCAGCACAAGTGGGAATATTGTCACATGCCGCAGATCAGCACTAAAACCTGAGAGAGTTGACCAGCTTGTTTTTCTTGCACACAATTTGTAATTGTTTTGTTTGACAGAATTTTTTATTTATTATTTAATTTATTAAAGTGTTTATATTTATTTGATTTTTTTTTTTTAAAAATGTTTCAAAAAGAGTTTAAATTTCTTTGCTCAGGAAGTGTTTACAGTTTTTTTTTTTTTAGAACAAGCATTTAGATTCTGACATTTTCCCCAAATGTTTACATTTTTATACTTTCTGCAAAATTTGTTTTATGTTACTGAAGTTTTATTTATTTCAATGCTCCGAGAAAGTATTAATAATCTGTTCTGATATTAATAAAAAGTCTGTTCTCTTTAAACTACATACATGTGGCCTATTTATTGTTATGGTGAGGTTGATCTAAAAGTTCACTCATTCACTACTAATGCTCTAAATAAAAGAAAAATTAATAAAATAAGATGAGAGCCTATTCTTTATTTTTAAAGTGGTATTTAATATATTAAGCAAGTCCCTTTTGTTGATTTACCTGAAAAATTATTATTCCGTGATATATACCGCTACCATGAAATAAAATAACGTATTCCGTGAAATAAATTTTTGGTCATTCCGCCCACCCCTAGTGGTGAAGTAGGACGGAGGCTTGCGGCCCTGTATAGACTATCGTTCACTAAACAAGATCATTGTAAAGTTCCGGTATCCCCTTCCTCTCGTCCCAGGGACGAGTGGAAGACCGCCTTCGTCACGCCCACCGGCCACTACGAATACCTGGTAATGCCGTACGGCCTGGTCAACGCCCCCTCCGTATTCCAGGATTTCATCCATGAGGTGCTCCGGGAGTTTCTCCATCGGTTTGTCCTGGTCTACATAGACGGCATCCTCATCTACTCCCGGAGCCTGGCCGAACATCGCCGACACGTTACGGAGGTCCTCCAATGCTTACGACAGTTTGATCTCTTCCTCAAAGCAGAAAAGTGTTCATTTCACCAACCCTCCGTCCATTTCCTCGGTTACATCATCGATCACAGTGGCATCCAGATGGACGAGGGGAAGGTGGAAGCAATCAAGTCCTGGCCCACACCATCCACCATCAAAGAACTCCAACGCTTCCTAGGTTTTGCCAACTTTTACCGTCGTTTCATCAAGAATTACAGCTCCATAGTATGTCCACTCACCAACCTGCTCCGCAAACATCCCAAGTCTCTGTACTGGGATCTCTCCGCCACCAACGCCTTAGAAGCCCTCAAGACCGCCTTCACCACCGCTCCCCTCCTCGTCCATCCTAACCCGGAACTCCCTTTCGTCGTGGAGGTGGACGCCTCCACCACCGGAGTGGGAGCGGTGCTATCTCAGCAGCAGGGGACACCAAGTAGACTACACCCATGTGCCTTCTTCTCCCGCAAGCTCAACCCGGCGGAGGTCAACTACGACATCGGTGACCGCAAGCTCCTGCCCGTGAAGCTTGCGTTGGAAGAGTGGAGGCATTGGTTGGAGGGAGCCAAACACTCCTTCTTGGTACTAACAGACCACAAAAACTTGGAATACCTGAAGGCTGCCAAGAGACTCAATCCCCGGCAAGCATGGTGGGCCATGTTCTTCTCCAGATTCGATTTCACAATCTCCTATTGTCCTGGTTCCAAGAATATCAAGGCGGACACCTTATCCCGTCTCCATGCTCCGGAGGAGAAAGACGAAGAACCAGAACCTATTCAGAGTCCATCTTTGTAAGCCCCATAGAAACTACATCCTTGACCCCAATCTTCTAGAGACATTCCACGCCAGCCACCCCGACAGACCTGCCCCTCGAGGAAGAGGACGACCACCACGACGCAGGGGTGGGAGGGGGGTACTGTAACCGACACGCCAGACTCCACCCTCACTCAATCCCAGCGCACTCCATCTCCCGAGTACTAATCACCGCCACCTGCACATCATTATCACCAGCACTATAAAAAGCCAACACTCACACACACTCACTGTCCGGTCTCGTTGTAAACTTACTAACCTGTATGCTTACCTCAAGGACTCCAGACGATCTACTTACCTGTCTCCAACGTTTCCAGTTTACCTCCTGTGTTCCTCCTCGTGTGTGTGAGTGTCTCCAGTCTCCTGTGTTCCAAGTCTCCAGTGCGATCCAGTCTCTTCACTCCAGCAAGATATCACTACCATTCTTCACCTTTCATCACCTGCACTGCCGTTCACACTCTGCTGGCATCAATAAACTTACCTGTTTGTTTTATATCTGCCTCCGTCCCTTCTGTACTGTAACATCAGGCTGGCCACCGGGATTTATTTTTTTCCGACTGCTCGCGATGGCCAGTCTGCCTTAGCACAGTTATTAATAATAAAACTGATAGCACTTCGGGTGAAAAGGTTCATCCTCTGTGTTCAGTCTTTTAAACTACTTCTCATCACGCAGTGTAAATAAAGCAGTTACATCAATGAGATGATAGTAGTCTGCAGCCACACCCCCGTGCTAATGGTACGGCGCAAATTACAAGACAAAAAAATGGAAAAATAGAAAATCGGTTAGATTGCATTTATTCAAATGATTGTTTCCAAAGTCATAATTTAGCTAAAGTAAAATTGAATAAAGGGTAAAAACTGCCAAATATCCATTGATGATGTAACCAAAAAATATGAAAAATGAACGTCTGGTTTCAATTTCTCATTTTTTGCATTTGCATTGTATGGTTTGAAAACTGAATTGTGAATTGTTACACGGACCGGGAAGCATGCTGAATCGGCACATTTATAATGATTCCCCAAAACAGGCAGTTAAAAAAATGAATTAAAAAAATCTATGGGGTATTTTGAGCTGAAAATTCACAGACACATTCAGGGAGGTCCAATTCAATTTTCAGACCATATGATGCAAATGCAAAAATGAAAAATTGAAACCATACGTTCATTTTTCCTGTTTTTCGGTTACATCATCAATGGATATTTGCCATGTTTTCCCTCTTTTTTCAATTTCGCTTTTGCAAAATGATGACTTAAGAAACAATAATTTGAATAAATGAAATTAACCGATTTTCTATTTTTCCATTTTCTGTCTTGTAATTTGCTCCGTGACCTGTACCATTAACACGGGGGTGTGGCCGCGGACTGCTGTCATCTCACTGATGTAACTGCTTTATTTACACTGCATGCATGTTGAGGAGTAGTTTAAAAGAATGGAGGATGACCTTTTTCACCCAAACTGCTATCATTTTTAATTATTAATATAATAACTGTGCTTAGACCAGGGTTAGGCAAGTTCGGTCCTAGAGAGCCGCTGTCCTGCAGAGTTTAGCTCCGGATTGGCCATCGCGAGCAGCTGGGAAAAGTAAAATCGCGGTGGCTTGGCTGATTTGGCACGTTGCCCAGCTTGTTTGTACAGTGGGGATCGGAAGTTTGGGAACCCCTTTCAGAATCTGTGAAAATTTTTAACAAAACAAGAGAGATCATGCAAAATGCATGTCATTTTCTGTTTAGTACTGTCCTGAGTAAGATATTTTACATAAAAGATGTTTACATAAAGTCCACAAGACAAAAAAATAGCTGAATTTATTAAAATAACCCTGTTCAAAAGTTTGGGAACCCTTGGATCTAAATACTGTTTGTCATAACCTGGATGATCTATGACTGTTTTTGTGTTTTGTGACACCCCCCGACTCTTAATGCATCGTGTTTCTTCTGGAGCATCAGTGAATGTTCGAACCTTTTTTAATAGTTGTGTTTGAGTCCCTCAGTTGTCCTCAGTGTGAAAATATGAATCTCAAAATAATTCAGTCACTGCTGGAAAGGGTTCAAAAATGCAAAAATGCTTGAAAACTGAAGAATCTGCAGGACCTGGAGGATTTTTCTGAAGAACAGAGTTCAGTTTAACTGCTCAGAACAAACAAGAGACTCATGAACAACCATCACAAAACACAAAAACAGTCATAGATCATCCAGGTTATGACACACAGTATTAAGATCCAAGGGTTCCCAAACTTTTGAACGGGGTTATATTAATAAATTCAGCTATTTTTTTGTCTTGTGGACTTTATGTAAACATTTTTTATGTAAAATATCTTACTCAGGACAGTACTAAACAAAAAATAATATGCATTTTGTATGATTTCTCTTGTTTTGTTAAAATTTTTCACATTTTCACAGATTCTAAAAGGGGTTCCCAAACTTTCGATCCCCACTGTATTTACAATCACTTATTTGTTATTACTTTATTTTATTAATATACAATACCCTTGGTCAGGGGGTGCATTTTACTTGGTAGGCTACAGTACAACCACAAGATCCCAGTTAATTTTCAGCAGATCGAGCAGCAGCACTTGCCAAGATCATTCACGTCAATATAGAAAAGACTAAAAGACTACTAAGCTAAAATTTACAAAACATTTCTAAAAAATATACAAAACATTGTTAAGTTTTTAGCTCTTGTTTGTAATACAATATTTGTACAGTAAAAATGCAGATATTTTCTTTAGCGGGCATTGCTCATTACCACGGAAACCGCTTGAGCTTCTGCACTTCACACGCTTCTCATTCGCTTAAAGTAACCTTAAATCTAGCACAGTTATTAACTCTGTTCATTACAGTAGAGGCGGTTCGCCGGAGATTAGGTGAATCTGGTATATATGACGCAAGTCAAGAGCACTATGATTTATTTTCAATTTTAAATACAAACACTTTGATTTGGCACATTGCCCATCTTGTTTGTAGTTTTTTATTGACTTATTTGGCATTATTTGTTGCCTGTGGTGTACCCAAAGGATTACTGTGAGAATCCAGAAATAAATCGTATAAGCCTATCTTGACAGCTAGCTAGCCTATATATATATATATATATATATATATATTTTAGGCTAGGCTAAAAAACAAGAGCTAAAACCTAACAATTTTTTAAATGATGCTCAATTTTTTAGATATTTTTGCTTTGTAGTAGCCTATTTTTATCTTTCATATATTGACGTGAAGGATCTTGGCAAGCCTGCCCTATCCCACTGAAATTGAACTGGGATCTCGTGGTTACTGTAGCCTACCAAGTAAAATGCACCCCCTGACCAAGGGCATAATGTATATTAATAAAATAAAGTAATAACGAATAAGTAAATACAAACAAGCTAGAAAATATGTGCCAAATCAACACGATCACATGAGAATGCGTATCAATAGTACGAGTGTGTAATCTCATAGAATATATACGCCAAAATGAGTTTTGGCGTGCTTATGGTACGCAGTTTTTCGGGTGCATATGATACGCACTTTATGGCCTGTATATGACATGCTCTTGGGTAGGATGGGTGTGAGGGAGTGGGGGTTACGTGCATATAGCCTATTATGCCATAAAGTGCGTATCATATGCAAAAAACTGCATACCATAAGCACGCCAAAACTCATTTTGGCGTATATATTCTACGAGATTACACACTCGTACTATTGATGCACATCATTTCGTGTGATCGGGCTCGCCAAATCAGCCAAGGCACTGGGATTTCACTTTTCCCAGCTGCTCGCGATGGCCAGTCCAAGACTGCCTTGTATTTAGCACAGTTACTATATTAATAATAAAAATGATAGAGTGAAAAGGTCATCCTTTGTGTTCATTCTTTTAAACTACTCCTCAACATGCAAGCAGTGTAAATAAAGCAGTTACATCAGTGAGATGACAGCAGTCCGCGGCCACACCCCCGTGCTAATGGTACAGCCCACGGAGCAAATTACAAGACAAAAAAAAAGGAAAAAAAAAAAGAAAATCAGGTAATTTCATTTATTCAAATTATTGGTTCTTAAGTCATCATTTTGCAAAAGTGAAATTGAAAAAAGGGGGGGAAATGGCAAATATCCATTGATGATGTAACCGAAAAACAAGAAAAATGAATGTCTGGTTTCAATTTTTCATTTTTGCATTTGCATTGTATGGTCTGAAAATTGAATTGTGAAGTGTTACACGGACCAGGGGACACCTTAGACTTTTATTACATCTTGTGAAAAAGCGTTCTATGGCATCTTTAAAAGAAACATTATGTGGCTGAAAACAGCTGTGATATATGACATGAGCTGCGCACGTCTGTCTCACAGCCAAAGCGCGAAAGCACAGTTTGAATCTGGCAGTTATATGATGTCGCTGAAGGTCCGAAATCGCATATGTGGGACCGTACCGCTCAAAGGGTTAAACTTTGTGGCTGTAAAATATTTTTTTTAAACTTTGTGGCTGTTTCATATGCTGGAATCTTACAAATCTTTGCTGTGAAACAAGACAGAAGTGAGAACAGACTAAAAAACAGTGTAACAAATTGTCATGAATGGCTGGTTGTAATGAAGCTCATGATGATGGAGAATACAACAACACTGTCTTTAATCACAAATCTAACATGTAGGAGAGATAAAACACAATTTTATATTAATCCCCAGTGATAAATTCACTTATTTTTGGGAGTGAGGACGGATCCAGTCTTGGATTGTAACTAGTATCCTCAAATGCTCCTGTCTTGGTTTGTTCATTTATATCATTAAGTTTCCATATTTTTTGCTGGTTTATTAGTGACTGTATGACATTTATTCATGATTCATTTAACTCACACATGAACTGAACATGGATTTGAGTCATTTTCTCTTTCTGTCTTCAGTCTGAGTTACTGCAGTATTAAAGATAAACAGTGTGTCATCCTGACTTCTGCTCTGAAATCAAACCCGTCACACCTCAGAGAGCTGAACCTGAGCTGTAGTACACTTGGAGACTCAGGAGTGAAAAACCTCAGTGATCTACTGATGAACCCACAATTCAAGCTGGAGAAAGTAGAGTTAGTATCATTATACTGTATTCATGTTTAGTTTATTTTAAGTCAACAGGGCACAAGTCACATCATTTGTAGCACTGCATCTCCATCTGAAGAAAGATTCAGAAATGGTATTAGTTAATGGGTTTGTATGTGTATCAGTAAAAAGAGCATTAAACTTTGAAGTATTTTAAACTTTGTGGCTGTAAAATAGTTTCAAATGCTGGAATCTGACAAATCTTTGCTGTGAAACAAGACAAAAGTGAGAACAGACTAAAAAACAGTGTAACAAATTGTCATGAATGGCTGGTTGTAATGAAGCTCACGACGATGGAGAATACAACAACACTGTCTTTAATCACAAATCTAACATGTGGGAGAGATAAAATACAATTTTATATTAATCTACAGTGATAAATTCACTTATTTTTGGGAGTGAGGACAGATCCAGGCATGGATTGTAACTTCATGGATTGTATCCTCAAATGCTCCTGTCTTAGTTTGTTCATTTATATCATTAAGTTTCCATGTTTTTTGCTGGTTTATTAGTGACCTTATGACATTTATTCATGATTCATGATTCAACTCACACATGAACTGAACATGGATTTGAATGATTTTCTCTTTCTGTCTTCAGTTTGAGTGACTGGAGTATGACAGAGAAACAGTGTGTCATCCTGACTTCAGCTCTGAAATCAAATCCGTCACACCTGAGAGAGCTGGACCTGAGCTGGAATAAACTAGGAAACACAGGAGTGAAGCACTTATGTGAAGTACTGAAGGATTCACACTGTAAACTGGAGAGATTGAGGTCAGTAACATTCTTCACATACAATAATCAAAATGCTTAAAATCACTTTAACAGTTTAAACTAAAAGACTTTATACTCAATATCTCACAATGAGTCTGAGTTCACATTATATTTGTGTAAAATTCTTCACCTTAATGATTTATATTTGTATCTCTTCCTCTGTTTGTTTCTTTTTAGTCTACAGAACTGTGGCATTACAGATGTTTCTTCTTTAACTCAGTCTTTGACTAACTCAAAAGCACTGCAGTTTTTAAAAGATCTTGATCTGAGTATGAATAAGATCGGAGACTCAAAGCAGCAGCTCAGTGACGTGTTACGAGACTCAAACTGTGACCTGAGGTGAGAAAACCTCACTGTGATATTAAAGAGATCTTTATTTACTCTGATATGTGAACAAACCTTTCAAATATTTGTGAAAGGAAATTATCATTAAGCTTTATTGCAACAAAGGTTTTGTGTGAGAACAAAATGTTAAGTTATTAAAATGTTCAACACAAAGGAGGAAAGAGAACAAAAGCACACTGTCACAGCTTTATTCAACAACACGTGCTTTATTAACTGTGTCAGTAGTGAATCATTTCAGTGTGAAAATAGACTTGTTCAGATTGTAGGAAAACGCTGCACTCCTGCTAAAATCAGTCCCTTCAGCTTCAGCTCCAGTAATTGAAATATAGTAACTAATTTGCACTTTGTTCCACTGAACACTGATTGTTTTCTCTTCTGTTTCACCTTACAGTGTAGACAATAAATTATTCACCAGACGTCTCTGAACAAGTTTAGTCACCAAACACCTCTGACGGATGCTTTATATCATAGTGTGAAATCATCATGAGAGGAGCAGAAATCATCAGGTGATCCACAGAAGAGTCTCACTACTGTGTCTATGAGGAGAAATAAATGTGTGATTAATGTGTAAATGTGTTTCATACAGATGGAAGAGACTCAGACTTTACAATGAAATAAAGCAGCATGTGTGTTAGAAACGTGATATTGAATGATTAATGTTGCTTTAGTATTCAGACAAATGATGGTTTAGTTTTATTTAAAGGTGAACAGGAGGAAGAAGCTCAGATGAGTCTGTCAGCAGAAATCTTCAGGCTCTTCAGTATCAGGCCTACAAATATAATAATGTTTGGATTGAACTCATCCATAATGACTCAAATATTGCCAATCATAAACGTGATTGTCAAGCATAGCACATAAATGTATGAAAAGATATAAAGTCACATGTTACTTCAAACATTTACATGATCTCTTACATTTTATGCACAGAATATATTTGTTTATTTTTGTTGTATTT
The DNA here is from genome assembly GCF_018812025.1 of Megalobrama amblycephala. Lineage (NCBI taxonomy): Eukaryota > Metazoa > Chordata > Actinopteri > Cypriniformes > Xenocyprididae > Megalobrama > Megalobrama amblycephala. The sequence continues at coordinate 47,937,134 of NC_063060.1, read as the reverse complement.
TATGTAAAGTTATCTGTGTCTGTCTGTTAATGCACAGATATACAGTATATTGTCTTTAACGTATTGTATATGTTGTATATATTGTATATTGTACATTTTAACAGTTAACAGCATTTATGTGTTAAAGAAGTTAAGAACAATTGTTTTTGTTTGAAAAGTTCACTTGTCTGTTGTATTACTGAAGCTACATGAGCAGATGCAGAGAGATTCTCCTTCTTTAATAAAGGTGAAGTTGTACATGTTAAACATAAAACCATATGAGCGATCTTTACAATTGTTGGAGAAGAAATCATGCTGGGCTGTGTTTCTCTAAGCATTGTGAGCTCAGTTGATCGTAGAGATCATTGGTGGCAATAGTTGTACAATCTACTATGACCTACGATGCTTTTGAGAAACATGCCCTGATCTGACTAATATATAAATACAGAAATGTTCTCATTGTAAGTGTGTTTAAAGGGACAGTTCACCCCAAAAATGTAAATGATCATTAATCACCCTCATATCATTACAAACGACAGTCTTTCTACTGTGGAAACACTCAAGAAGATATTTTGAGAAATGTTTCAGTGTCTGATTGGTTTCCAACATTCTTCAAAATATCTTTTATGTTCCACAGACGAAAGAGTCAGAAAGAAAAATGCAGGTTTGAAACTACATGAGGGTGAATAACTGATGACAAGATTGTTATTTTGGGGTGAACTATCCCTTTCAATGGGACCTACTATGCCAATTTTTATGCAAATAAGTCTCTGGTGTCCCCAGAATGTGTCTTTAAGCTCAAAATACCTCACAGATCATTTATTATACCACATTGTTAATACCCATTTTTGAGTGCTAATGTAGTGATTTTACTTTCACCCATCCAAGGACACTATGTAATGTAGGGATTGGTACTCACGTCACCGCTGACATTGTGATTTTTGGATCACATGTCACTTAAGGTGTGGTTATGTGTACATCACATGACCATCTCCTAGTTCAGGGCAGCAGTCAAGGTCTTTTACTTTGGCAGTACGAGAACAATCCCAACAGGGGCTGTTCAATCATTTAGGATTAATGTAAAGCGGAGGGAGTTGGTCAGCTGATTTATCTGAAAGATTGATGAGACGCTAACTTGTTGAGCATCTTCTGTATTATCAGCACAAGGAAGTGTAATAAAATATTAACAAAAAGATAAAAAAAAATATAAATTAAAATCTAATGGAAAGATAAACTGTTGTTTCTCTGAAAATAATAAGGTGAAGAACCTTATTATGCATCAAACAAATAAACTAAAGATTATTTGATATTAACCAGCATCAGCTATATTACCTCTAATGTAAATTAGAAAATCATATACTGATAATATACAACAATGCCAAGGTCTCTGGAAAGAGGTTTGTTAAAGTGATATTTGCGTCCGATGATGGTGACGTCTTCCTCTGGTTGTGCTGGAGATAATGCAGTGGGGAGAGGAGCCAGAATCTGTTTCAACAGCTTTAAACATGAAGCTCTGTGGGACGCTGATCTCCTGGAGCACCAAAGGCTCCTTAAATCTGGAACATGCAGATGAAGGAACATTGAAGTGAAGGTTTGCTCTCCTGAGCTTAACCTTGTTGCAAATATCTCTTGTCTTCTGCCTCTCTACAGACACTCAGAATTTGGTCAATCTGTGTTTGTCTCTCTGCATAAAGCACACAGAAGTGTTTAAAGTGTCTTTAAAGTTTATCAATGCATTTCTTACTTTACAAACCAACACCAGAATACATTTGACAATATTCTGAACAAATAGAGACCAAACAAGATGGGAAAAGACTGAACTGTCTTACATTCATCCATTTGTACATTAATGTTAACAACATCAACATTGTGTGACTGTGTGTATATAGTGTGTGTTAGCGTTATCTGTAGATTTCAGTTTCTGTACAGCCTGATCTCTAATTGTCAAACCATTTGAATTTCATCTGAAGAAATTGTTCTTTTAATCTCAAAAAACAATTTAATGTTCCTTTGAACACACCGGTATATATTTTAAACTTTCTTAAAAAAAGAAAGTCATTTCATGCAAGATCTCTACTAAAAGGAGGAAATATTTCATTTGTGTACTTGCATGTCACGTGACCATTAACCAAAAAATTGTATTATTTATTGTTTTTTACTCAACTCAATTTTATCATTGACCTAACTTATTAACTTTAAATCTCAGGGTATATTTGAACTAAATATATTCGGTCAAAGAGGTTCGGCTGTCAAAAAGTTGGGGAATCCCTGCATTTATTGTAAATATGAAATGACATGAATTTGAACATTTTAATGTGTTTGAAAGACAAAAGCCGTCCACAGACGGCTATATAAGCAGTAGACTTTTATACATGGAACATTTAAAAGATAGAAAAGTAGTAGTGATAATCAATGAATTATGAATAATTTACTGCCACTGTGAGAATAACATGTAATCAATAAAAAGTAACATTACCAGAACACAAGAATACTGATTACAAGTATTTTAAAACTAAATATAATCCAATTACAAGTACTTAATTTTTGGAATCTGATTACATAATCCAGATCACATGTAGTCATTTACTGCCCAGCTGTGTTCAAGGTTTATAAACATAAAGGTTTATGACACATATACAGAGTTATGAGTGTGTGAAACATGTTAATAATTAACCATCTATCCTCTTGTCATTTCTTATGTTTAAAACTGTACTTTACTTTCAGTATGTCATGATATTAAAAACTGCTTCTTGTAGTGAAGGTCACGATTGTTCACTAACAAGTACTTTTACTCTAAAAAAAAAAAATTCAACATTTTGCCCAGTCCACAAGTCCTGAACCAGATTACTGCCTCACAATTATAAAAGTTAATGTAGTGTTGAGTCTGTCCTATTCATAATAACTATAAATGTATTATAATTATTATAAAAAATTATTATAAATGTATATCTTTATTATTATTATTTATTCATGTGTATTGTAATCTTGAATCAAAATAACGTCCCCTCCCTCCTGCAGTAACAATCTCTTCTCTGATGACGTGTTTACTGGCGTGAGGGCGGGGCAACCTGTCACTCGCATGAGATCCACCAATACCAAACCAGAACCATACTAACAATTCCTCACGAACAAAATCGAATTAGTTAATTAGTTTTGTTTGCTAGAATATAATGGTCTATTTCACTAGGGTTTGTTAGTCTCGTTTTAATCACTAGATGGCACAAATGTGCACAGTGTGAAACAGCTTCGAGTAATTAACACACATGATATATTTATTTTTAAAAGCACCACTGCTTCAGAAATGGTGATTTTGTCAACACTAGTCAGACTTCGGTAAAGTTGGTTTTATATTCGCACATTCGGACTTCCGCGTTTAAGATTTGTCTAATTATATGTGCTTTGAAGTGAATATTTGCAAATACAAAGCATGGCATGCTATTGACAACTAACTATTCTCAACCTGTACATTTTCCAGAATCGAACAAAACGGCCATATATTGTTTAATCGCTTACTTACTTGCTGAATGTCCAATGTTGTGCGGAAAACCACATAGGGAGCGTCTCAAAAGTTCGATATTGTTTTATTTTGTGCAAACAGACAACTGCATTTTATCCAACTATGTACAATATAGAATATAGATATTTTTCTGTTTCTGTTTCTATACCTACAGAACATACAGCCCATGTATTGCTGTTTTATTTACCTCTGTTTTTCTGGTTTGAAGTGGTAATAAAAACAGTGTTCTCCACGTGTTAAAAAAAATGAATCGCTAAACTATCTTTTATGTTTTCCTGTTGTACGACACCTTCGTTTAACAATAAACTCTCACAACATCACAAATCATGTGCATTGACGGATGTTTACAGTCCTGCAGAATTATCACTGTCCATGGTACTGAATCAATCAGATTATTGACAAGCATTCACAAAGTATAACAGCAAACAGGATGTTTAACTTGGGTGAACACTTCAAAAAGTAGTGTAAAAACTTTTTTTCAAGATGGTTTACTGGACATTTATGAGAAAGGTAGGGTACCACAATGTTTATTCACCCAATTTGTAGGCTACTGCATTTAAAAAAAGTAATATGTGATCATAAAGATGTTACTACTTTTACAAATTATATTTGTATATCCTTTTTTATGAACACATCTATATTGATATATTACAAAATCTGAACATATTACAAAAATATTTTTTTTGTGTCTACTTCACAAAAACGGAGATTTGCGTTTGTGGCTACGTGATGATGTCATCACGCAATGAAATCACAACGTAATTTAGCAGCTTAAAGCAACAAATCGACCAGCCTGAAATCAACTGAAGGCAAAAGACATTAAATCTCTTAATATCTCAGTAGAGGAGGATTAAAGAACTCCACAAACAGCATTACCAGCTTCACTTATTACTAACTTCACTGACATTTATTTCTGTCAGATGTCGGCAGCAGTTCTTATTGATAATTAACACAACTTTTATATTTCTTTTATTTAAGGTTACCGTGATGGTGATTGATGTTTCCATTTGTTGGTCTCTAAAGTTTTGTTATAAGTAGTGGCGCTCTTTAACTGCTGAGACAGTTTGTTTAACAAACATGTCTACAGTATATCCATAATCGTAATGTTATGAAAAGATAAAAGATCGGAAATTATGGTCATATAAGTATCGTGGATTTTCCTTACTATCTAGTGTTAATTTGAATGCAATTGTTAACATGTACTATTAATAAAATAATAAGTCTTTTCTGCAGTGACACAAGAACACATCAACAATCAGCCCATGATTCTCAGTAACGGTGACCAACGTTTCATGCCGCAATGCATGCTGGGTACCATGGTAAACAAAACAAAAAAACTCCCAGAATGCATCACACTATTAATAAATAATGCAGCTGAATTGTACAATATATTTTTTTCTAACTATTGTTGGAAAACGATAGTTGTTTGCTTTGATTTTTGTTCAGTTTTATTCGCTTTTTATCTCGAATTTATCTTTCTGAATATTTTGTTTATTGTCACCATTGTTGAGATTCATATGCTGATTACTGATATCTATATTTCTCATCAGAGTACTCTTTCCTTCAATCCAATTCTGCGGTACAGTTATAACCCATGTTGAACTATCACTGGATTAGTAAATAAAATATATGAAGGGCTCATATCAGTTATTATATTTCAAACTCGTTGATAACATAAGTTATAATTAATGACATCTAAAATAGAATCACACAAAATTCTATTCTTATATTTCCAATTCAGCTTATTGCTTCAATTGTGTTTTGGCATACATCGATTCAGCAGCCAAGCATAAACCCAATGTTTAAACGTTTAGTGGCCAACTACTGGAACCACCAATCACCATCATGGTAACCCATATTTATCAAGCCTCTGACAATTACTCACAAGAACACTGCTGAAAAAAAATCTTGCCTCAAATCTGCGCTTAAAAGTTACTTATGAAGCATCTCAGTCATAATTTAAGTGAACTACATCTTAAGTGTCAGAGCGTCAGCGTCTTAGAGATGATTCACGACACTTTGCTGTGCCACAAATGGTATTTTGGATGACGACATAGGCATGGACCAATCACTGAATAGATTTCCTTATTTAAGAATATTCTCAGATAAATTCACACTGAATGGTGGAATTCCTCAGAGGACTTTACATTCAACATATTTGACAATAAATATTTTTCAAGGTAATACATTACGATATACACATTGGAAATGAAAGATACACATGTTTCCACCACCTTTTAATAGTAATTTTTTAAACGGTATTTTGTTAACTGACCTGCCTAGCCTAGATTTTATGATCATTCCACGCCAGATCATCATTCCAGATGTGACAGATACCTTTATATAGCCCATGTTCATGATTTTTTTTTTTCTAGCGGTGAAGGGGAGTGGTGTGGAATCCTGCACAGAAATCACCAACATTGTATTACAGTGAGGTTCTTGACTGTTTGAATGAAAGTATTTGGAGTTTCGTAGGATTTTGCAGACGGTTCCTTCCATTCCATCCTTCCAGTCTCTTAGCCGTGTGCGTATAGAGATCAGTGCGTGTTTTCCACTGCGGATGAAAGCTGGTTTTGAGGAAAATAAGGCTGTTGCTGCTTGTCTGTGTTACTACGATTAAAAAGAGGTGTTATTTGTGTAGTAACAGCGTTTAGCGCACACGTTATTGATCCGGGAAATTGGAATCTGTGAATATGCGGCCAACTTTACTTTACTCTGAAACCCTGTATTAAGTAACTTGATTAACCAGTCGTTTATGTTTTGTTTGTGTGTGTCATTTATTTTTTTAAACTTCTTCAGTTAAAATTATCATTAAACACTTTTCATTTGTTCTTTACATTAATATAAATATTTTCCAACTTCTTTTGAAAGGCTGTGAGTGTGTTATCAAAAGCTATTGAACTGGAACTGTGTGTGTCCATCAAAACAGACTTAGACCTTTTATACTGAACTTTTTCAGTTAATATGACTTCATTAAACACTTTTCATTTGTTCTTTACATTAAGATAACTATTTTTCAACTTCTTTTAGACTGATATGAGGCTTTTTTCAAAAGATATTAATTTTAGAAGTGTGTAAATACAAAATAGCTTTATTACAGTTTAAGAGTAAAAAGTATCATTTTCCAGGCAATATTTGTACATTAAACACTATGACTATATTCTTTAAATTGAGATAAATATTTTGCACCTTCTTTTAGACTGATATGATGCTTTTTTCAAAAGATATTAATTTTAGAAGTGTGTCAATACAAAATAGTTTAATTAGACTTTAAGGGCAAAAACTACACTTTCCCAGTCAATATTACTATATTAAACACTGTGACTATATTCTTTACATTGAGATAAATATTTTGCAACTTCTTTTACACTGATATGAGGCTTTTTTCAAAAGATATTAATTTTATAAGTGTGTCAATACAAAATAGCTTTATTACAGTTTAAGGGTACAAAGTATCCTTTTCCAGGCAATATTTGTACATTAAACACCATGACTATATTCTTTACATTGAGATAAATATTTTGCAACTTCTTTTACACTGATATGATGCTTTTTTCCAAAGATATTAATTTTAGAAGTGTGTCAATACAAAATAGTTTAATTAGACTTTAAGGGCAAAAACTACACTTTCCCAGTCAATATTACTATATTAAACACTGTGACTATATTCTTTACATTGAGATAAATATTTTGCAACTTCTTTTACACTGATATGATAATTTGATATGATAAAAGATATTAATTTTATAAGTGTGTCAATACAAAATAGCTTTATTACAGTTTAAGGGTACAAAGTATCCTTTTCCAGGCAATATTTGTACATTAAACACCATGACTGTGTTCTTTACATTGAGATAAATATTTGTAAACGTCTTTTACACTGATATGATGCTTTTTTCCAAAGATATTAATTTTAATAGTGTGTCAATACAAAATAGTTTTACTACACATTAAGGGTACAAACTATACTTTTACAGTAAACATTACTATATTAAACACTGTGACTGTGTTCTTTAAATTGAGATAAATATTTTGCAACTTCTTTTACACTGATATGATGCTTTTTTCAAAAGATATTAATTTTAATAGTGTGTCAATACAAAATAGCTTTACTACACATTAAGGGTACAAACTACACTTTTACAGTAAATATTACTATAGTAAACACTATGACTGTGTTCTTTAAATTGAGACAAATATTTTGCAACTTCTTTTACACTGATATGATGCTTTTTTCAAAAGATATTAATTTTATAAGTGTGTCAATACAAAATAGCTTTATTACAGTTTAAGGGTACAAAGTATCCTTTTCCAGGCAATATTTGTACATTAAACACCATGACTATATTCTTTACATTGAGATAAATATTTTGCAACTTCTTTTACACTGATATGATGCTTTTTTCCAAAGATATTAATTTTAGAAGTGTGTCAATACAAAATAGTTTAATTAGACTTTAAGGGCACAAACTACACTTTCCCAGTCAATATTACTATATTAAACACTGTGACTATATTCTTTACATTGAGATAAATATTTTGCAACTTCTTTTACACTGATATGATAATTTTTTCAAAAGATATTAATTTTATAAGTGTGTCAATACAAAATAGCTTTTGTTTAAGGATACAAAGTATCCTTTTCCAGGCAATATTTGTACATTAAACACCATGACTGTGTTCTTTACATTGAGATAAATATTTTGCAACTTCTTTTACACTGATATGATGCTTTTTTCCAAAGATATTAATTTTAATAGTGTGTCAATACAAAATAGTTTTACTACACATTAAGGGTACAAACTATACTTTTACAGTAAATATTACTATATTAAACACTGTGACTGTGTTCTTTAAATTGAGATAAATATTTTGCAACTTCTTTTACACTGATATGATGCTTTTTTCCAAAGATATTAATTTTAATAGCATTACTACACATTAAGGGTACAAAATACACTTTTACAGTAAATATTACTATATTAAACACTGTGACTGTGTTCTTTAAATTGAGATAAATATTTTGCAACTTCTTTTAGACTGATATGATGCTTTTTTCAAAAGATATTAATTTTATAAGTGTGTCAATAAAAAGTAGCTTTACTACACATTAAGGGTACAAACTACACTTTTACAGTAAATATTACTATATTAAACACTATGAGTATGTTTGAGTATGTTTGATTAACCAGTCATTTATGTTTTGTTTCTGTGAATTATTTATGTTTTAAAGTACTACCATAATAATGATAAATCAATGACAACTACATACATGACTATAAATGATTATGAATTTTTTTATAAAAACAAACAAAATAATGTTCAAAATAATAAGAAAGTAAAGCACTAATGTATAGTTGCCTTTGAAGAAGATTTTATTATAGTAAAATTGATTATAATACAGCATAATATAAGCATGTCTCACTCCACAAATATAATCATACATGAACAAAGAGCAGAAAGCGCTTGCTAGTAAAAAAAAGTATGCTGTATGATAAAATTTAGGAATGTGTTTACATGTATGGAAATTTATATTTCAAGCTGAAGAATATGTGTCACATGGTAAATGTTAAATTTCTCAGAATATCTATAAAATGTATGGCGAAGGGCTTTTGCCTGTATATATAGTGAGACGATAGCAGAAATCAGGAGCGGTCTCCTGAAGAGGCTATCTCCTTGGTTGTACAATAAAGTAATAATACTTCTGTAATCAAAGATCTTTGACAAGTCATTTTTTACATAGAGTATAAACCACAACACTTTCTTAAAGTAAAAGAGGTTGTTATTGAAAACCCTTACATTGTTCATATCACTTCACTTGCATCCTATTTATGAAAAAAAGAAGAAAAAAACATTTTAGGTGTTTTAAATGTTTTTGTAGATAATAAAAAGTCAACTATGAAATTACCCAATATCACAAATATTTCAACCTCCCAAATGCAAGTATTTCTTCCCCCAAAATTCATTCACATAAAAGACCAGCAGAGGACAACAAGCAACACAACATATAGCAAGCCTATACCAAATACTAAAAAAGTGTAAAGCATTTACATAACATATCAAATAAGCAAAACATTTTTTCTTACAATGTAAGAACACTTTCAGCATAAGCTCCTCTAACTGAATAGCTTACAGACACAAATCACAAGTCCATGGTTCTTCCTGTGCTGGCACTTTAATGTTGAGACGATACCACCTCAGACAAATTTCACATTGAACCTGGAAGGAAAATAGGAAATGTTGTTAGATTTATTTGCACAGTGTTGTAATTATTAAATGTAGTTGTGAAAAACACATGCTTTCACTTAAAACGTAAAGTCAACAGCCAGAAATTGGATAAACAATACCCAGTCGTAGAGCACATCTACTGGATCTCTTTGTCTGTATCCACAGTTTGAGCATTGATCATCTTTGTGACGTATTTCTTTGTGTTCACACTTAATGCATTGCTCCTCTTTTGGGGGGTAATTCTTTTTGGGGGCAGTGTGTGATTATGGTAGTCTTACACAACATGAACTTTGCTTAGTTTCCATTATTACTGTTTTGGATCTACACATGCTAAATATCTTTTTTTAAAACAGACTATCATACCCGAATTTTTGGCATGCCTTTTCGTTTCATTTCATTTGTACCACTCAGAGAGTCAAGCACGAAAAGGGTGTCAGTCTGAGCATATACAAACTAAATTGGATAAAAAGAAACAAATAAATTAGCAAATAAATGTCACTGAAAGATCAAACATGTCTAAATGGGCATATGTAGTAGCTTTTCATTGAAATTAGCACTCTTTTACTTACCACAAACCTCCAGTGATTTTTAGTGATATTGACAAAAGTGATGACCCCATCATATTGCTCTAAGTTGACCTGTTTATCAAAAATTTAAAAGATCATGTCTGTGCAGTGTACATGTGAAAATTAAATATCATAAGTAGTTGCACTCACTTTTCAAAATCCTTGCTGTTCCATCTGCTCTCTTGTGCCATTTAAAATGACACCTGTGGTGTAATGGCTTAGCTGGTAGAGATTTGCATCCTCCTTATTAAGTACAGCTCTGAAATAGCACTCAATAGTCTAAAATGATAAAGCATTTCAATTTGAATCACATTACTTGATTGACATACATTGAGGACAACATTTACTGTTACATACAAATATAATTGTAATTATGCATTTAGATTTTTGTTCTGTAATGTGTACCTCTCCAAATAACCATTCATGTGGCCTCAGTGCATTGAATTCCTTGTGATGTAAAAGGAACTCGAGATCCTGGCTAGGAGACTGAACAATGGCTACTAGCAGCTCTGTATGTTCCTTCTTCTTCAATAGCATTTGGATCTGTAATGATATGAAGTTCATAGAGTAAATAATAGCATACCTTCTTATATGCAATTAGTAGTTTAAAGTTTTGTTCTAATGACTTCATTACCTGTTCATCTACATAGAGTCCATCTGCAGGAGGCTGACATGCATCAGAACTTGAAGTTTCCGCTTCCATATCCTTCTTGATCCTCTTTTTGGGGAGCAGGGCCCTCATTTATCAACAGTGCGTAGAAAAGGTTCTATATTTTGTCCAACGAATGAAATTTAGAATGTGCCTAAGTACAAGAAAATCTGCATTTATCAAACGTGTGCACACAGTTCTTACGCACATGAGTAAGCAATCATTATTGATAAATCCCACATGTGCGTAAGTGCCATGCTCGTTCACGTTCAAGGTCATTAGCATTCGGAAACGCCTCCAATGAACCATACATGGTGACAAAACTTCCCTTTAAAAGTCACGTGATTGTGTTTTTTCCTCACCGCAATAATAGCAAAGAGAGCTCTTGCCAAGCAGATCAGCTTGATCTTGGAAAACGTGCTCTCTGGAGTGCATTGTGTATTTGAGTGCATTTCAAATATGGGTTTAAGTTATTCTACTTAGCTAAGATAAGTAAAATTATAAGTAACTTTAACTTTATCAGTAAAAAGTTGAGTAATTTCTATTTAGTTTAAAACTCTCTTGCAATATATTTTACACAAAACAATATAACACTGAATGAAACCATGCTGTTGATGTGTATGCTTTTACTTAGAAACATCTAAGCAGATAATATGAAAGATATTGTGTAGACATCATATCTACACATTAAAAGTAATGCTATAGTTGAACACAGAGACCTCAATACTTGGTACACAACACACAATGATGGTAACATTCGATGGAACATTTTTGAGTGTGATTGTGGCATTTTGAGTAGAAAATGAGCTTCAAATGTCACAAAATGTTAAGTTACTAAACCTAACCACAAAAGCAATGATAAAACAGTGTAAAAATAGCTGGAAAACAGCAAAAAATTGACCTCATTAATTATTCAAGGCCAAGTGCATGATGGGAACACCAGTATCAGAAAAGTTGAGTAGTTTAACTTAATTTTATAATGTTGATGTTTACACTGTAATTTCTACAAGCTTAAATTGAGTACTACTAAATAACTTGCATTTGTTTTTGTTGTTTTTTTTGTTTTGTTTTTCTGTATTATTTACTTAACCATAATTTTTTTTTTTTTTTACAGTGACACCAATTACGCACTGTGTGTAAAACTAGACAATTGATAAATTGAGTGTTTTATAAATAAAGGAAACACAGGACATGTGGATTGCTTAATGCATACTGTGACACTCTTAAATGATTTTTGTGTGTAGTGTCACTATTCTACCACTAGATTATCTGCGTAAGCATGCTCAGAGGTGTGCTTATATTTACACACATTTCTACGTTTAAGTACAAGTTGGTGAATCCCACACTTTGCGTGAAACTGTTCTTACGCACTCACAAGGCACAAATCTGTCCGTACGCACCATTGATAAATGAGGGCCCAGGTATTTTATGTGGAACAGAAAAGAATTTGGATTTGGTGGATGGGAAACGTTCTTCCTTCTTCTTCCAAGTTTCTTCTGATCAAGGTTCAAAGGTGCCTCAGGTTGCCGCAAAAGCTTTTGAGGAAGTTCATGCTTGATGATATGCTCTGTATACCTCGCTTGAAGAGACTTGTGCATTTTTCTTATGAAGGTCCCTGGTTTGACTTTTTTTTCTTTATGCATTATGGAATGTTTGACAATTCCAAACCACCTTTCAATGTGACAGTTGGCATCTCTTGTTTTTGGTTGTTTCTTTGTTATCTCCATGTACTGTTCATGACATTCATGCATCAGGTCTCCCAACAGCAAGCCACTCCAAAGAGGAAAGGTAACAAGGTACATATCAAAGAGGACTGTGAGGATGCCTGGACAAAAGTATGGGTTGTCTTCTGTTGCCAACCCTGTGTCATCATCAACCATTTCTTCCTTCACCTCTTTCATAATCTGCTAAAAAAAAAAGGCATAGAATGTTGATTTGCCACTGATGGTCGTTGCATGTGTTCTGTCTTCACTTTCACAAATTTCCCAGTCTTCAAATTGGGGAGTTTCTTCCAGTGGCTCCTCTTTGGATCTTGAAATGACACTCTCCAAAATACGCAGACTTTCTTTGACAAGGTCTGTGTTTTGTTGGGTTGTGAGCAAGGCACATAATGCACGGAACACCTTTCTTTATTAAGTCATGTTGCTGGCATTTTGAAGTCTTGCGGAAGCATATGTGGCAAAGTATCTCACTCCTTTGTCATCTGTTTGCCTACAGATTGCCTGTCTGACAGCTTTCAGGATGTGAGCAGAGCAAATGTGTAGTACAGTATATGACTTCATTTCATCCACTGATTTTTTTGTTCATGCAGAAGTCATATGCTCTGTTGAGGTAAGTGCTGATGTGTTCTTTGTTGAAAGCGAGCATCACACTTTGTATTAAAGCCCAGCTATAATCAGTTTCGACCTGGTGAATTTTTATTTGGGTGTACTTTGATAAATGCAAAGTGAATTGCATGAGCAAAATGTGATTGGTGGTACTGAGTGCTTCATTGGAGAGCATTTCACAAATAGGCAGTGGTGGTGCATCTCGACCTGCATTTCCTGGAAGAGTGAGCGCATAGTACAACACCGGTTTGGGCTGTTCTGGAATGTTTGACACTACACCACCAGTGGCATCAAGATAGAGGGACACAGGAGACTTACTTCGCAAATGATGCACAAGAAGGCTGATCCCCAACTCAGAGTACAAATGAACAATGAACCGATTCACACTGAAATGCTGTAAGTAGCCTGGTATTTTGAAGTATTTTTCGTCAATGTCCTTAAATATTGTCTGCCTTAAGGATATTTCCATCTTGATGTTAGTGTTTAATGAAGTCATATTAACTGAAAAAGTTCAGTATCAAAGGTCTAAGGCTGTGTTGAAGGACACACATAGTTCCAGTTCAATAGCTTTTGAAAACACACTCACAGCCTTTCAAAAGAAGTTGAAAAATATTTATATTAATGTAAAGAACAAATGAAAAGTGTTTAATGAAGTCATATTAACTGAAAAAGTTCAGTATCAAAGGTCTAAGGCTTTTTTTGATGCACACAGACAGTTCCAGTTCAATAGCTTTTGATAACACACTAACAGCCTTTCAAAAGAAGTTATAAAATATTTATATTAATGTAAAGAACAAAAGAAAGGTGTTTAATGAAGTCATTTTATCTGAAAAAGTTCAGTATCAAAGGTCTAAGGCTTTTTTTGATGCACACAGACAGTTCCAGTTCAATAGCTTTTGATAACACACTAACAGCCTTTCAAAAGAAGTTATAAAATATTTATATTAATGTAAAGAACAAAAGAAAAGTGTTTAATGAAGTCATTTTATCTGAAAAAGTTCAGTATCAAAGGTCTAAGGCTGTTTTGATGGACACACATAGTTCCAGTTCAATAGCTTTTGAAAACACACTCACAGCCTTTCAAAAGAAGTTGTAAAATATTTATATTAATGTAAAGAACAAATGAAAAGTGTTTAATGAGGTCATATTAACTGAAAAGGTTTAGTATCAAAGGCTTAAGGCTGTTTTGATGCACACAGACAGTTCCAGTTCAATAGCTTTTGATAACACACTCACAGCCTTTCAAAAGAAGTTGTAAAATATTTATATTAATGTAAAGAACAAATGAAAAGTGTTTAATGAAGTCATTTTATCTGAAAAAGTTCAGTATCAAAGGCTTAAGGCTGTTTTTGGACACACACAGTTCCAGTTCCACAGTGCGCATTAGCGACATCTGGTGGTCAGACTTGTTTCTCCACCATATCTAAATCATCTAAATCACAGATCTACGGTTTGAAAAAGCACTTGACCAAAGCTTCGGAAGTCCGTGACATACGCAATCACTCTTGTCTTGAATCAGTTATATCTAATATAAACTAATCTCATCTAAATTAATTCATTTGTGCCTCGAAGCCTCGGTATCAACCGTCCCGTCACTAGACTTAAGTACCATGGACAGTGAGTCTTTATCACGCTGTCAATCGAAACTTGCACTTTGTAGATGGTTCCTCAGATTAACGATGACGTCACAGCACTCCATAGAGGTAAGTGTGTTTGTCTGCTGTCGAGTTCCTAAGAAAATTGTGTTGTACTTTGTGCTCATAACAGTCAGTAACGATAATAAAATTAAATTAGCCTTTTTTAATGCAGATTCACAAAGTTATTGAAAGCGGAAGTCCGAATGTGCGAATATAAAACCAACTTTACCGAAGTTTTTTTTTTTTTTTTTTTTTGAAATTACACATTTGCTTACAAAGTACAAAAGTGAGAAATAGTCAAGAGAAAAGAGCCAGGGGTTCAGGGACAGCCAAACATGACATCACATTGAAAATGAGAAGAAAGAACAAATAATTAATAATAATAAATAATAATAATAATAAAAAAAAAAAAAAAAAAAAAAAAGGATAAAAATAAATAAAGAGTTACCAATTTTCAACTGATGAATGTTGTTTTTAGTCAGAGATTTTTCCAATCTAAAAAAATAAGCTGAATTTTGTTCTCCTTCTTCGAGTCAGCGTCTTCTGGACCTTACAAAGGCACCTTCAGATCTTAATTTATAAAGATCATCCAATTTGTGCTGATATTCAAAGAGAGTATTACTTTCTTCCACAGATAAACTATTAGGGAATCTAGAAGACAAGTAAGCAATGGTGGAAATGATGTTCTCTTCTTGGGCTCTTTTAAGTTTGGCAATATTACTACAATAATTTCTGAAAAATTTGCCCAATTCAAATTTAAGCAACTCCCAATGTTTACCATAGACCCTTTCTGCTTTAAGCTTTAGTCCAAAAGGAATGAATAAATTTCTTCACTTCTAGAATAACAATCTCATGTTTCAGTATTGAGCTGTTAAGTTTCCAATAAGAATTATAAAATTTAGTGGAGGATATCGGCAGTAGATCAATTTTGATTTGTATCGCCTTATGATCAGATAATGGGGTAGACAAAATATTAGTACTTAGGTTGTCTTCAAGCACATGGGAAACTAACCACAGATCAATTCTTGATTGTTTAGACCTTGGATTATTACACCAGGTAAAAGTAGTGTTATTAGGATGCTTAACTCTCCAAGCGTCAATCAAATCAAATCGTTGCATTAACATTTTTAGCTTTAAATTTGTGTTAGAACAAGATCCTGGAGGCCATCTATCAATCACGTTATCTAATGTGATATTAAAATCACCACCCAAAATTATATGTGCATTAGGAAATTTAGCTAACCAATGAACAATTCTCTCTTCTACCCTATCTAAAAGAATGTCATTTTCTGCCTTTGTATTGTACCCATAAATATTTATGACAATGAAATTAGAGTTATGAATTTGAACAACATGACATAGAAAATGTCCATTAGTATCACAGTCTGTATAGGGAAGTTTTCCAGCAAATAAGTTTTTGAGTGTACAAACACCTGCAGAGCATTGAGAAGCATGAGAACAAAAAATGTCATTTTCCCACTGGGATTTCCAAAAAGGCACATCCTCAGAGATGCTGTGAGTCTCTTGAAAAAAACTAAAATCTGTTTTATGTTGTTTGGCAAATAAAAAAATGGCTTTCCATTTTAAATTGTTCCTAAGTCCCCTGGCATTGAGAGAAATTAAAGACAAGGACATCAAAAAAGCAAGATTCGAATAAAACAGCAGAAATAGAAGTCACTTGAACAAATTTCTTAAAACAGAAGCTCAAAGACGACTACTAAACGTGATGAGAGCAGAAAGCACCACATCAACTGTAGCTTCGTCGGTATAAACGGACGGAATAAGGACATTAGCTATCGGATCTTGAGATGAAAATATGGTCACCTGAAAATATGGTCTTGAACAAAAAGGACCATGTGCACAAAAGCACCATTTTTAAATTGAATTTAACAAAAAAAAAAAAAAAAAAAAAGGCGAAGAACAGAAAAGTTTGTTTTTTATAAACAAACATGTAAATACTTTATCTCAAAGTTTAGAAAATTCACCCTGATGGAAAAATCTCTTTTTTCTCCACAAAGGCACGACCAGCTACAAAGTAGGCAATCTTTCCTGCTTTCCGTGCTTCGTCTACTAATGGCCACAACTTCATTCTACTTTCTCTGTCGGCCTTGCAAAGATCCTCTCTAAAGCGCAGGCCGTTTTCCCGTAGATAAACTGAGTTTTTGGCCGCTGCCCACACTGCTGCCCTGTGTAGACGCGAAGAGAACTGGATGATTACACCGCGGGCAGAGTTCATTTTCTTCACACCAACACAATGCACAGTGTCAATCACATCCGGGAGATGATCAGCGTATTCTGGTGGCAGTAGTTTCTGACAAATGCGAACCACTTCTTTCCTTACATTTTTCTCGTCGACATTTTCTGGCACGCCATGTAGTTTCAGATTCCAACGTCTGGAGTACCGCTCCAATTCAGTGATGCGTGACTCAACTGCGGTGATTCGATTACTCTCTTTCAACATCGATGACTCTACTTGGGAAACTTTGGTTTTCACCTCTTTCACATCATTACACACGGAGTTCAGCTTTTCTCTCAATCCGGCAATGTGAGAAGTGTTGGCAGCAACCATTGACTCGAGTTTATCAGACCTCATGTTAATGAGCTCAGAGAGTTGAAATGATGTCGTCAGCGGACTCACCTCGGCCTTTTTTTGAAGGAGGCTTAAAATGAGTACAAGGGAGTGAGGGGAAATCTTCTACAGACATCACCGAAAATTCCACTTTTTTTACGACTCAGCTGCTCCAGTCCAATCTGAGTCAATATTCTCAGTTCTCACCACAACATTAACGTACTTAGCAGAAAAGATATAAGTTATTCCACACAGATGTGTTTGTTTTGAAATGAATGACCAGTGAGTCTGTTTCAGTTATCTACCTAGACAGCGCTTTTACGCGGATTCAAACAAACGTTGACACCCAGTCTATGTAGGAAACACACGACATTAGAGACACAGCCCGAGTTTAACTTTTAGCACAGCAGCTAACACAGTAAACACAGTAAACACAGACTGACTCACATCAGCAGCAGCTCCGCGGATCCACACAGTCAGATCGCCATAAGCTCGTGTCACACTGACTAAATGAATCACACTGATCAGTGTTAGAGAGAGAGACTGCAGTGTGAGAAGAGGATCATCACCTGCCCTGAAGCGAACGAGATGTTTGGGTGATTTGAAGCGCACCTCCGTTCTTCTGAATAAACAAAATCGACGCTCATTGGCCAGCCTGTTGTCAAGCAACCAGCACCTCGCCATTTCATTGGCTGGATCATTGCTCCTACCTGTCTGCAACGACACGCAACAGGTGTTCAACGACTGTATGGAGGAGAAAACATGAATTATTAAAACAAAACAAAACAAAAAAAACAAACAAAAAAACAAAAACAAATAATAACTGTAAATAATAAAATAAATAAATAAATACATAAATACATAAATACAAACGTAAATATTTTAATAG
This sequence comes from Megalobrama amblycephala, assembly GCF_018812025.1. Lineage (NCBI taxonomy): Eukaryota > Metazoa > Chordata > Actinopteri > Cypriniformes > Xenocyprididae > Megalobrama > Megalobrama amblycephala. The sequence goes on along the minus strand of NC_063060.1, from coordinate 47,918,773 downwards.
TATTTGAATATTTACTATAAGTAGCTATATTGATTACTCATTTACATTTTTATATTGCTTATACCATTTATTATCTATTGTTTCGTTCACTTTTTTTAAAATTTATTAATTAATTTATTTGTTTCAAATATTTCTTCTATATGTAATATTGAAAAACAAAATAGGCTAAGCAAATTATAGTCCTTATATATGAATCTGAGCTACTTTTTTTTAGGTTGTTTTTCTTTTGGTGATGTCTTGTTATATTTGTATTATAATGAAAATAAATAAATATAATTATTAAAAAAAAGCTAATTATTAAAAAAAATAATTTATACAACAAATATTGTTCATGATGAACTCTAAGCACTAAAACTACTTCACTGCTTTTCATGATTAAGTGAAGCAGTGTAAGTTTTGGCATGTCTGAATTGTGATGAATAACTACATATTTCTTTTTTTTTTCTATTTCTCTTGATGATTAATTAGAAAGCTTTAAAATACTAGCTACCCTATTTTCAGCTTTTTTTTTTAATCTTTTGTAAAGTCTTTTATCCCCACAGATGTCATCAAAGCCCTTCTGATTAGAATAAAGCTGGTGATTGTTGATGTTGAATTTCAGAGTTTCGCAGATTAAAGTCCGTATGAAACGGAAGTTGAGCTTGTCTTTTCTTCTGTATTCTGATGTGTTTCTGAGTGAAACGCTTCTGGAACAAGAACAAATGTAGGGCGGGGCTTGATTAGGTCAGTGAGGAACTGATTGGATGATTGTTGAAACTAAAACTAATCCATATGAATTGAGCGGTTTAGTCTAAATTTTCTGAAGAGACACGATCACTTTATATGATGAACAGATTGAATTTATGCTTATATTCACATATAAAAACTGATCTGTGAACATAAAGAGAAGCTCAACTGAACACAAACCTCATCGGCTCTTGATGAAGCTCAAACGTGTGGCGAAACACGAGAATCAACCTTTACAATTTGGATCATGTCATAATGAACGTAAAGGTTTTGTAAGTGAATGAAAAAGCTCTTTGGGGGACTTAAAAGTTTTGTGAGCGAACACAAAGTTTCTGTGGGAACGCGATACTTTTGCAAGCTGATGCTAAATTTCTTTGAACAATGCAAAAGCTCTGAAATATCATCCTCCCTCCATCTCATATTTTTGTCCCCTCAGGGGCTCCAAGAATAGCCTTCAATGGGTCTCATTCATGAAACATTCGTAAATATACGAGTAAATATGCGAGTGATTTGCGCGTAAAGAGACCTTCCCGAAAACTCTTCTCCTGATTCACAAATACTTCGTAAACATCAGAAGTGATAGTGAAATGTGTGTGTGTGAATTCCAATTAATGAATTCCAATCAGTCGTAAATGGGACGCGAGTGCACGCTCATTCTCAATTACCATAAATCCTGCCCATTAAATCCGACTGACAACTATATGGGCATCATATTAGGCTTGTTTGAGATGCGCCTAGCCTCGCCTGAAGTTCAGCCGAGAGTAGGCGGCTGCAGTGAGGGGAGGAGTGAAAAAAGTGCAGGCAAGATGGACAATTCTCTGTTCTCGTAGTGCATCAGACACCTGCGAGATCAAAGGCGGATATCGCGGGAATCACACTCGTGCGCTGTGTTGCTGATAAACTGGATGTAATTTACGTTCTGTTGCTTTTAAATGAAAATAAACATAATGAACAATACACCCAAAGTACTTGTTATTTATTTCCATTCGAAGGATGTGTGTATCAATCATTTTTATTTTAATTACAGACATGTTTTTATATATTTTTATAAATATGATAACAATCACATAACCCATAGAGAGATCACACTGTCAGAGACTTTTGGAATATTCACACAATTTATACGCATAAAATCATGGTATTAGTGTTTTAAAATCAAACATTTTAAAAGAGATCAATACATCACGGTTGTTTAAACCAATAAGCTTTATCCTGTGTCATCATCAAGTCGTTTCCCATCGTGCTTTTGGTCAGCGCAGTCGGTGGAGAGGAACTGCGCTCGACTGCAGAATCCGACACGTCCGCCTCGCCCTCGCGAGAGGTTTTTGACACACGTCAGCATGACATCAGAGCAAGGCGGACCACCCTCGGACACATTTCTAACCGGCATGCATCTCGCGGTGATCACCGGTGATCGGTTCTGCGCAGAATTTGCTCATCTCAAACAAGCCTATTATGACACCAAACGAAGGATTTTGGCCATTTTATAGGAAACAATTTCCACAACAATTAAGGGACTATTAGTTTGCCCAGCCCTATTGAAATCAATTAATTATTTGATTAAAGTGCTCCATTTGCAGATGCTATTACTGGCTCTCACAATAAAAGTAAAAAGGAAAAAACGTATGTAATTACTATATAATATTTTTTCAAAATGCTGTGTGAATATGTACCCTATTAAGGTGAATTAAATGCAGCCTTATTAATGAGAAAAACGTTCGGATGTTAAACGCACTATTTACTCGTGGCTGGGAGCAGGTGTAGATTTCTTTCGTACCAACTAACATTTGGAAAATACGAACATTTTAATGAATCCGAACATTTACGCCAGTACCACTTTACACATGATTTACACAAAAATTCGTTCTGCTCTTGTTTCATGAATGAGACCCATTGTGTTTTTGATGTGGTTTTGTTTGTTCAGTGTACATTTCAATCTGCAGTAAGTTCATGATTGAGGATCAGAGCCACATGTTTGCATTATTTTGTTTTGTCAAATAGAATTGCCTTAATTTTATTTACACCACCTGTGACACCATTACAACATTCACATCACTGCTTTGAAATATGACATTTGCATGTTTTAACACTTCTTCAGTGATAAATGGTCTCCATCCAGCCACATGTCTATAAAACTAAAATTTATGTCAATGGATTACAAACCTTAAAATAGAAATGATAAAGCATGTGTACATCTGGGACAATGTTATCAGTGTAAGTGATGTGAGATTTATTAGACTTGGCTCTTTCTGACACCACATGTTCAACATTGCCATCTGCTGGCTCTTTTGAGGAACACATTTAAACTAAAATGATCCCAGTTTCAGCTCTTTAAGGTCACAGACTTGCTTTTCTTTTAAATTAAATAAATATGGTTTGCAGAAAAAGAGTGGATCTGAAAGAAGTAAATAACACGATGGAGAGAACAGCACCTGCCATTAGAAATAATGCTCTAAAATGAGCAGCTAAACCTGTACATGCTTTAACAACAAGTTTTTATTTTTAACTTCTTAGGAAAGAGGATTGTCAGTTTGTTCTAGAATAAACCGAGATTTTAAAGTGAACAAAACTTGTAAGCAAAGATGTTCTCAACTCCAGTCAAAACCTCCATAATACACTAGATCAAAACAGCTTCAAAATGAATCAAATATAAAATACTTCCTCAGGTCAAGTAACAGTGTTTTGGGTGAGTTCATTGATTGATGTCTGTAGGTGTCAACAACACTGTCTATGACATGCAGAAATCACATACTCTCGGTGGCCTTATAAATGTGTTAAGATAAAAAAATATATATATTAAATAAAAAATTCTACATAGATATTCCATATTATTAGATACAGAGAGCCTGTATTTAGAGGCAGATGGACTCACCCAGTGTTGTGAGAGAGAGTTTCATATGGGCTGCACAAGATAGTGTCTGTGATGTTTATTTCTCCTGTGTGTTTCTATAAATTACTGCATTTATTTTTGTGCATGTGAGATGATAAAGAGCATCTGTTGCATAAATCATTGTCTGTCTGGTGTCTATAAGCAGTCTGGTCCTAATACAAAACAAAAGGATTGAATGTACAAAACAAATCCAAACCTCAGGATGTCAGTCATATACAATATCTTAGATTATAGTCCAGAAACAGGAAATATAACAAATGCACTGTTGATATGTTAATTTAATTTGGTCTTAAACATAGGATTTGGACATATGTGGTTCGGTAGAAGATCCTCGCTCCAGTACAGCAGGTGGCGTTCAGCTGGTTCGAAACCCTCCTGTAAAACCCGCGAAGAAGATGAAAACGAAAGTAACCAAAAAAAAAAAAAAAAAAACGTGCTGCTCTCCGAATTTGATCCCTGCGATGTTTCAGAAAACATTGACAATGATAACCAAATCTAACACTCGCGGTCATTTATGTATATTTAATCCACAATCCATCGATCAGCAAGAGATTTTGAGAACGACGCGCGCTGACAGACAACAAGGAGGTAAAAGAGGACGTTTATATAAAATACTTATAAGTTCTCTTCTTAGTGGACAAGACTTCAAGAAAGTAAGTGAGGGGGTGGATGTGTATTTTTCAATAACCCTCAATAATCATCTTATTGAGAAACGGTTATTAAAAAAGAAAATGTTTCTGAAGGTTTTCTCTTCCGTTTTAGGCTGTTGATTTTGTGATGCGAAATCGAAAGTATTTTTGTACATTTACAGTAAACATGTAGATGAAGCCTAAGTTTTTCTTTTTTATTATTATTAAATGGAATGTTTCAGTTCATAAAATATTAGTAGTTATGCAGTATGACCATTATCGTGCTGCAGTTTATCCAATAGTATTTCGGCATCACAGGTTGCCAGTTGGCGGAAAACACCGCGTACTGTAGCCATGGAAACCAGCGAACAAACTGGGTCAGAGAATCAGGCATAAACGTCAGCAGCGCGTTCTCGCTCTCTTCTCTGTCACGGTGAAGTGACACACACCCGCGCGGGCGTTTCCTCTCTCTCTCGTCTCATTCGCTCCGGTTAAGTAGTGTTTGTATTGCGCATAAATTTAGTAATTCCTGCAGGTCTCGCGCTCACACCCAAAGCGGGCGCACTACTGATCTATATAAGTGAAGCGAACAAGCCACGCTCAGTCTCAAACAGAGACAGAAGCCAAACAGAGTCACAAGTACCAAAATAAGCGCCTTCCTGCGCTTAAAGGTCCCGTTCTTCGTGATCCCATGTTTCAAACTTTAGTTAGTGTGTAATGTTGTTGTTAGAGTATAAATAAAATCTGTAAAATTTTAAAGCTCAAAGTTCAATGCCAAGCGAGATATTTTATTTAACAGAAGTCGCCTACATTGAACGGCCAGTTTGGACTACATCCCTCTACTTCCTTCTTTAATGACGTCACTAAAACTGTTTTTTGACTAACGTCCGCCCACAGGAATACACAAGAGTTGCGTTTGTAGAGTGTGTTTGTCGCCATGTCGTCGAAACGCTGTTATTTTCATCCCGCAGTCCAATCACCGGGTCTGATTCCGGCTCAAATTGATAGGGTAAAATTAAAGACGTTTACAATAACACTGAGCGCATGCATCTCCACGTTATGGTAAGAGGCGTGACCTTTCCGGGACCTTTCCGCTAAGCTGCTGTCGAATCACAACACAGGAACCGCTGGCACAATCAGAACTCGTTACGTATTTCTGAAGGAGGGACTTCATAGAACAAGGAAGTCATCAGCCCGTTTTTATGACAGTGGAAACAGCGGTATACAGATAAGTAAATTATGTGAAAAATACTGTGTTTTTTTACACGCGAAACATGAACACATGTTATATTGCACACTATAAACACAATCAAAGCTTCAAAAAACCACGAAAAACGGGACCTTTAAACTGTCAAATACATACAAAAGTATGTCAAAACCAGCGGCACATGCAATCTTGGCAAGTATACAGATAAACAACGTCAGTTTTGAATCGTTAAATAGCTAAGAAAGTAAACCCATGTCGTGTGTAACATTATAGACCAATTTGGTGTTTGCAAACAGCGATGACGTTTTTTGTGGGCGGAGCCTAGCTGGTTGCAGAAAATGACAGTTGAGCAGTAGCAGTCTATGGAAGCCACGAAATAAAAGAATAAAAAAGTTAATTTCGAGTTTATATCTCACAATTCTGACTTTTATTTTTCGCAAATCTGAGTTTACATCTCACATTTCTTACAAAGAAAAACAGAATTGTGAGATATACTCGTTATTCTGTCTTTTCTGAATTGCAATTTATCCCGCAATTCTGACTTTTTCCCCCCTCAGAATTGTGAAATAAACTCACAATTGCGAGTTATAAAGTCCGAACTGGGAGTAATAAATACGCAAAGGCAAGAAAAAAAAGTCAGAATTGTGAAATAAAAATTATTATGTTTAAAAGTTATCTATGTAAAATATTATAGGTTTAAATTATTTTAATTATAATTATTTCATGCTGTAACTGCTATGTATGTATGTCCTCTGAACTGCATATGTGAATATTATGTAGACTTACTGTTTACATCAAATTCCTGCTTTAATAGTAGACTAATCCTTGCAGGTGTCATCAGTCCAGTCTGTGAAACGTCTCTGTTTATCTTCAAAGGACGTTTTCAACGATGGGTTTCTTTAAAAATGAAGACTATATTTTTTGCATTCCGATTCCAACATCCAGAGGCACAACAAAACATTTTTCTCTTATTCTGTGGATTTTGCACATTTTCCTTCAATTGCTACTGCTATTTTTCTGCAACCAGTATGCGCGCGCAGCTGCAAGTGACGTAATTGTGACGTCTGCTCCAAAGTGGTCTATTGGGACCGTTGAACACCGTTCATAGACTAAAAAGGGACAGCAGTCCAATTACGGAGCCCCTAAAGCAGGGGTATTCAACTAAAATTTAAAGAGGTCCAGTTAGAGAAAATTTCTTGAAGCAAAGGTCCGGAAGATCATAATGTCTAACTAGTTAGTGTGATATATTATATATACATTATAAGTAGCCTAGTAGTTGTATCAATATCTGCATGTAATTAATTCCCGACTGTCAAATCAAATGAATTCTGTTCAATTCAAAAACGTTTTGACTATATTTATTGTCACATAAAATGGAACTGAACAAATATGTATGATTGTAGATATAATGTTCTCTCATTAGCTAAACAAAATGGAGCTACATTTCAAAATAAGAGAAAATAAATAAACAAAAAATTGTGCATGTTCTAACTTAAGCATGTTCTAACTTAAGTAAAGTTGGCCACATATTCACAGATTCGAATTTCCCGGATCAATAATCGGTGAGCCAAATTACACAAATAACACCTCTTTTCAATAGGAGTAATGTAGACAAGCAGCTACAACCTAATTTCCCTCAAAACACACTGCATTGTAGGGCTGGGTGATATGGCAAAAAAATAAAATCTCGATTTTTCAGAACGATTGACCGATTCACGATTTTTATTTTTATTTTTATTTTTATTTTTTTTAACTGTTTAACTAGTCACCTTAAAAACATAACTACAATATTATTTAAGTAACATTCTCTTTATTAACAATCTGGTTAAAAAAAGTTCCAAGTGCACCACACATCAACATGTGTAAATGTAAAACAATTTGTTTAAATATCTTTGCATAAATATGTCTGAAATATGAAGACAAATGTTGTACGAACTTATCTTAAACACATCCTACTCAGAAATAATATAAAATAAGAAAATGATAAATATTTCTTAGCCAAAATTAGCAATAAATAACACCAGTAATAGGTTATTATTTACAGCAAATGCTTTGTAAAAACAGAAAACAACAGAGCAGCTTTCAGCCTGTCACCATCATGCAAACATGAAATATCAAACAGGTTTACTGGGTTTTGCATTTCATTGCACTATTTGTCCTATTGTTTGTTTGTATGTTTGGCGGACATGTTTAGGTGTTGCACTTGTCTCGCGTCTTTTGCAGTGTCTCAAGTTAAAAATAAAAAAAGCTCAACTCGTGTTTAATAACTTTGACTTTTTTCCCTCATTCCACTGCCTGCGTCTCATTTTTATAACGCAATAACGGATTTCTGAATGAACAGCCGCTTAAGAATAGTGATGTGTTCTACGTTCAGAGTGTCACATGATGTGGTTGATCAGGCGCGCCGGCGCCATCCTGAGGTCGGATCATTTTCTTCTTCTAATGCGGTTATCAATGCTGTATTGGCTGAGTGGTATCACGTGGGACAGCTTAACTCGCATGCAATTGGTCTGTGCGTTTCATCGTCCGCTAAACCACTAACGTAAAGACTACAAAAGCTGCGCCGGTAAAATAGAACCGAGAATAGAAATAAAATAAAAATAGTTTTGCCTGAAGGTTCGGGTCCGTAGGGGACAGCTTCTGGGTCCGGAACTGGACCGCGGTCCGCCTATTAGTGACCTATGCCCTAAAGGGACATGGTGGTAGAAAAAAAATGGGAAGGAAGGAAATTTTACGTGGTGGTGGAAAAAAATTTGGGATGGGAGGAATTTTTTATTTTTTTTAATCTTTTGCGTTCCCTCGCAAAGATGTTTTGCGTTCCCTCGCAAAGTTATAATTGTTCCCTTGCTGTGAGCTCGGACAAACACTTCCTATTTCATGTCCTGCTGGGTGGCAGTAATGTTTCAGTTAGTAACATACGTTAATAATGCACACAAATAATGCAGGGCTCATAGAGTTTGAACTTGTTGGACTCAAAAATTAAGAAATGCAGTCAGTGCTTATGTCAAGCAGTTCAGTTGGCAATATATTCACAGATTCAAGCTTCCCGGATTAATAACTTGTGAACTAAACGTTGTTAAAACACAAATGCAGCTGCTTCCAATCATAGTAACCTAGACAACAAGCTACAACAACCCAATTTTCCTCAAATTTGCTTTATAATAAATGGGTCTCTATGAGCAGGCGGCGGAGATACACGCCTGAATGGACCGTCTGAAAAGTGCAAAACCCAACACTTAGTTTGAAAAAAAAAAACCTTCTGTGTTTATGTAATCTGTATGAAAAAAGAGCCATGTCAGAAGTCCGTGATTCAGCTCATTATCTGCTAATGCGGCCACGCCCACGGAGCCAGCGCTATTCAGACGCAAATTCAGAGGCAATACATGCATTCATCGTCTCAATCGTGTATTTATTGTCTTGAAAAGTGTTTATCTGGATGTAAAAGTGATGGTTAGGGAGCTCTAGAAGACATGCAGTTAGTTCCTGTTTTCTTTTCTTCTATAGATGAATTTTAGATGAGTTTTTGTTTCTTTAGCGCCCTCCGGCTGCAGTATGAATTGGAACTCCATTCATGGAATAGCCTCTTCTTCTTTTAGATGAATTTGTGGACTAAAAATGCACAGAGAGCGCCCTCCGACTTCAAGGATGAATTGAAAACACCAGCGCTCATAGTGATAACAATGAATATTAAATAAATATAACTCCTCTGTATAGAAAATTGACATAAGCATATGAGAATCCAATATTTCTCCAAATGTGCATGCTTTTAAACTAAAAGCCTATATTCAGACTCTTTGCATCACAGAAATACATTATATTTTAAAATATAATATAAAACCATTACTTTATATTGTAATAATATTTTTCTGTATGTTTCATATATCATGATGAGCTTGAGACATCACAGAAGGTTTTTTTCACAGCCTACCTGACTGAAATGCCTCATTAATATGCAAGTCATTTCAGCTCATTACTATCCAATTCTTTTGTCTTCTCAGGTGAGAATGGCCCATTATTCAGTGGTGATTCACACCTCCACGCATACTGTGTTTCTTGGCAAAAAGTGTCTTACAAAAACTAAATCAATATATTGTTTTATATGAAGGAGTAGGCAGCATAATTTTTACATAATTTTGAAGCAAAAACTCTAGTTTACAACCTCCAATACCCTAAAGTATTGTAAACACAGATTTACTATACTTTTTTTTGGCCTTATTTCAGTGACTTAAGTTTTTTGTTTTTTCAATAACCACGCATAAATGTTATTCCTTCAAAAACACAAACATGTACATACATGTTCCTCACATATTATTGTAGCCTAGTTTGTGCTGAATACAGTGCAATGACACTTTTTTCCATTAATATGTTTATGAACAACTGAAAAAAGCACAAATGTCAGGGCATGTCAAAACTTCTCCAGGCCCCAAATCAGCCTCAGACTCCAGAGGGTCTGCAATTTGCAATAAATTTGCAATAAAGACTACAGAAATTAAGGTAACCAATGCAAAATAACACAATGTGTTATTTTACATTTGATTACTTTAATTTCTGTAATATTTCTTACCTGAATAAAAACCCAGTTAACCCAAAAAACTTAGTTTCATAGCTCTCTTTATTCTATTGCATTTATTTGAGCTGTTTATATTTTATTACTGACTTGTTTTTTTATGAAAATAAAACTCTGCATTGAAGAAAAGTAGATTTTTGTTTCTATATGTTGTCATTTATTTTAGAAAGAAAATCGGAATCGGCAAAAAATATGTATCGGCCTATCACACTAACAAAAAATCGGACAAGAAAATTGCAATTGGTGCATCTCTACTAAAAAGCCTCTGAATCCATCTAAATATCTCTATGAACAACAGCATATCAAAACAGATAAATCAAATCATAAGCTTACAGTGTTTAAGTCTCCTCAGCTTTCATTGTCAATTGCGCTCCCTATTGTTGCTGGCAACCATATGTTGTAAAAGCTGGCAACCCACGTCTTTGAACGAGGGGGCGGGCCAAACAATATTTTGAATTTGGATTGCAGTACCTATTTTGAACACTGGGTGTCATTCCTACATAGAGCCCCTTTAACCAGGAGAGTCCCATTGAGATTAAAAATCTCTTTTTCAAGGGAGTCCTGGCCAAGAGGCAACAGCAATTACACAATTATAAACATACAAAGAAACATTTAAAATAACATGGGTTATGAAAAACAATTGCACATTATTGAGGCAGTCTCTATTGCTTTCAGCTTAGTTTTAAAAGCGTTTAAGGACAAGAACTCAGTCAGTTTCCAGTCCTTCTGCAACATGTTCCAAGGAGCCGAGTAGACAAAGGCTTTCTTCCCCAACTCAGTGCGGGCAAAAGGAACAGAGAGCAACAGCTGATCGTTTGATCGCAAGGAGTAAGAGTCAACACTTCTCTGTGTGATTAAAGTACAAGGCAGTAATCCAAGCCTAGCCTTGAAAATAAAAGTGTACCAATGTCCCTGCCTCCTAGTGGCCAGAGAAGGCCATTCCACTTGTAAATACAAATCACAGTGATGCGTCATGGCTCTACAGTTAGTAGTAAACCTCAGAGAAGCATGATAAACTGTGTCCACCATTTGAAGACATGAAGAAAAAAGATCACCATAATCTAGCACAGATAAAAAAGTTGCAGTGACAAGGCGCTTTTTTACTTCAAAAGAAAAACCAATTTATTACGGAAGAAAACCCCCAGTTTAAGTTTTAATTTCTTCACAAGTTTTTCTATGTGTGGTTTAAAAGTGAGGGAGTCATCAATCAAGACACCAAGGTATTTATATTCATGAAACACCTCTATGACATTCCCATCAAGAGTGGACACTACTGGAACAGTCTGAGGCACCATCGTAAAATTTGAAAACAACATTAACTTAGTTTTGTGAGCATTAAGGACTAGTTTTAACTGAAGTGAATGCTGGACAACAACAAAAGCTTTCTGCAGGGTTTCAATGGCCTGAGCAAGGGATTATCCATAGCAGTAAATAACTGTATCATCAGCATAAAAATGCATGTTAGCATCAGAAACATTTCAGGCAACAATAAAATCAGAACAGAGACCCTCATATTTAATGCATTGAGTCTTGTTATTCAGATAATTTGAGAACCATGCAACTGCATGCTCTGACAATCGTCAAATTAATCTGTTCTTTAAAACAGCATGGTCGACAGTGTCAAAAGCTTTTGACAGATCTAAAAAAAGTGAAGCACAGAACTGTTTCTTATCGAGTGCCACAATAATAAATGAATGAATGAATGAATGAATGAAAAAAATCTTTATTTCAGTTGCATAACATATGAATGTTATTTACTTACATAAGCATAAAAATATAAACAGAATCAACCGAAAAGGTGTAGGCTAAAGCCATAGCTTATTACACCTACCCTTATTACAGCGTCACATACCCTCCAACTGATAGGTGTGCAATTCCATCATCACAATTGACAACATTTTACACATTACAATACACAACTTAAACTTCCATCTTATAATTCATATATATTTTGGATTTGAAATTTTTAAAAAAATGAAAAATAGTGTTACTTCTCTTGAGTTCGTCAGTTAGACCGTTCCACAAGTCGACCCCTTGAACAGAAATACAATTCTTTTTTACATTAGTTCTAACCACTGTTTTTTTTAAACATATCCTTTCCTCTTAAATCATATTTACCTTCCTTAATTTCAAACAAACACAATATATTTGCTGGCACAATTTGTTTTTTTAACTTTGTACATAAACAAAGCTGTGTTAAGACTAAGTAAGTCGTAAAATTTTAGTGCTTTAAATTTAAGAAATATTAGTTTAGTTGATTCATTAAATGAGGAATAATTAACAATCCTAATTGCTTTTTTTTGCAAAGTAAATATAGATTTTGTATTTGACTTATAGCTATGCCCCCAAATTTGAATGCAATAGGTCATATATGGTACTAAGAGAGAACAATACAAAATATACAATGTAAATTTGTTTAGGAAATACTTGATTTTATGTAATATAGCAATGATTCTTGACCTTTTAAGATAATTTGTGATCTATTATTACTCCTAGAAATTTTATTTCCATTACTCTTTCCAAAACCACTTCATCAATCTTTAAGTTTGTAATATTACGTATGTCGATTACCAAATATAATATATTTGGTTTTAGTAATGTTTAAAGATAATTTATTTGCATCAAACCACAGTTTAATTTGAAACAGTTCTCTCAAAACATTTGTGAGAACCTGGTGCAAATTCTCACCAGAACAGAATAAAGTTGTGTCGTCCGCATATAAGACACACTTTAACAAATCAGACACTTTACATCTTTACACTTTACTTTAATATCATTTATCACCTTCATAGTAGTGGTGATAGTACTGTGCTTTTTTCTGAAGCCTGATTGAAATTTAGAGAGGATGTCAGTTGAATACAGGAACTCTTTCAGCTGATCACAAACAAGAGATTCCAGAATTTTCGATAAAACAAATAAATTTGATATTGACAATAGACAGAACTGCTGGATCACCTCCTTTTAATAAAGGCTGAACAAAAACTGATTTCCAAACTGATGGAATTTCTCTGGTTTTGAATGTAAGATTGAAAAGAATTGAAGGTGGCTCTGCTATAAAATCTGCTGCCAACTTCAAAAAGTAAGGCTTCATCAAATCTGGTCCAGGGGGTTTTCTGTGATCCAATGTTTTTAGAGCCTTATGCACTTCATGGACAGTAAAAGGTGCAAATTTAAAAGGGTCTCCAGAAAATGTTGGGGATTCTGTGCAGGGATTCATTGAGGAAGTTCCTGCAGTGTCAAACAAGGAACCAGATGATAAAAAATGTTCATTAAAACAATTCAAGACTTCAGTTCTATCATAAACTGGGACTGAATCTTTAAAAACAAATGTAGGAAGAACCTGAGAAATTTTATTCACAGAAAGAGCCAATCACTTTCTAGAATTTCTGTGGATCATTGAGGTTCTCAGTGGTAACAGACAAAAAGTATTCAGATTTGGCCTTTTTGATAAAAGAAGTGCATTTATTTCTAAGCCATTTGAAAACAGACCAATCAGTGGAAGAATCTGTTTTTCTTGCCTTGACCCATGCTCTGTTACATTCATGAATGGTATCTGCCAGCTTTGGTGAAAACCAGGGATTTTCTCGCCCCTTCACTCTACATTTCCTTAAAGTGGCATGTTTGTTAACAATTTGCATAAAACCTTCCTTAAAAATGTCAAAGCTATTTCTACATCTGGTAGTAGCCCTATGTTTTCCCATTTCACCATTGACAAATCATGATGAAAAGCTTGTTCATTAAAATGTTTGAGATTCCTCTTATAAACAACGCCTTTACCTTTAGGAATTTTAGTATTTCTACAGGCAGCAATACTAACCTAAAAGAACCCCGTTGTAACAATGAGACTTAAAGAAAGAAAAATTTAATTTGTTACAATCTCTGTAAAATCTTGTCATTTCCAGGTCCTGCTGAACGATTGATTGTTTTCTCAAACCAGTGCTGATCAGAGGAGTGAGGAAAGGACTCTCTCTCTAAGATGAGTCTCTCAGAGAAACACAGGTAAGACTGCATCTGTTTTCACTATCATTTTAAACTCTACTGGAGTTTGTTTTTTCATGTGAAATAACAAAACTTTAGGCATTGATTTAATATTTCTTCATTTTTTAACTTCTTAAATGAACTCTGACATTGTCTATAAAAACCTTGTTTGCCACAGGGCTCTATAGACAATATCACAGTTAATAATTTGTTAATTTCCTTCTAGACACGACCACACTGAATTAATCCAAATACATGACTTTGATTTTTAGATAATAATATTAACGACATACATTAGGAAACAACTATACACTTAAAGTAATTGAAGTATGTTAACAAAACTGTGTCACACCCACATTTCTGCTCTCCATTTCTGTTCATTAAAAAAACTTGACATGTTCTCTTAAAATGTTCAAATATTTTTAACATGTTTAATCTAACTCATGTACATTAAAGAAATCATTAAACTAATGTGAGCCAGTAAAATAAAATGATCGATAACTGTAAGTTGTGAGTGTGTGCATTTCTGTGGAGGATTAGATAAAGACACGGATGTGTTTCAGACACAGTTGAACCTCCTTTACTAAAGTCAAGTCAAGTCACCTTTATTTATATAGCGCTTTTTACAATTTATATTGTGTCAAAGCAGCTTTACATTGATAACTGGTACATTATTTTGGCTGCACAGCAGCTCTTAAAGAATAGTGTCAATGCAGGCAGATCAAAGCACTGTTGATTATCAAATGTCACGTCAAATGTCAAGTGTCCCCAACTAAGCAAGCCAAAGGCGACAGCGGCAAGGAACCCAAACTCCATCAGGTGACATCAGGTGGCAAACAAGTGGCAAATAGGTGTTGAAATGGAGAAAAAACCTTGGGAGAAACCAGGCTTAGTTGGGGGGCCAGTTCTTCTCTGGTGAACAGTGCTTTGTTACAATTCAGATTGCTATCATAAGTCTGATAGGATCGCAACATTCAAAGTATTTATTTCAGTTTCATCCAGTTGAGGATCGTATTCATCATGCCGGTATGGACGGTGTGTTGAGGAACTGTGCTACTGGCTGTCGTGTTGATGATGTCTTTACAATGGATGATCCAGTTGACTCGATCTCTGCTGATACTTTAGGGCTGTGTTGTGGTCGTGTCCAGTTGAGGATCGCTCACTCAAAGATGCCTTATAATTTCAAAACATTTAAAGTATCCCTCCTCTGTATGGATAGAAAATTGTTATATTACAAAATACTATCTATAACCAGAGACACAAATTCAGATAGGATTCTTAGAGGTTACTCAACATGTTTTATTATGACAAGTTTCAAAAATAACGAATGAAATAATGATAGAAATAATGTCTCTTCTGTATTAGAAAACTAAATAAATAATAAATAACTAAAAAAATACTTGTGCTATATTAGCAATCCAAATTTAACAAAAATAGCTCTCACAAACTTACAAAAACTAACAAAAAATATTGATATCTTTAGTTTTCTTCTTCATCCTCGTTTTCCTCTTCATCCTGTTTTTCTTCCTCGTCCTCCTTGTTTGCCCATCTATATTTTACTGTAGAGCTGATCTTTCCCAGCAGTTATTTGTTGCTTAACAAATAAGCATGAAAGTTATAAAGAAATAATATTTATATAGGCCTATCAGCTATTACATCTAAGGTACAAAGGAAGAGCACAACGAGCTGAACTCATTGTAGACGATAGCTGAAGGTTGCTCTGCTGTTACACAAAGTATCTGTTATTCAGTTACAGACAACTGCACAAATTGTGCATACTAATGAAAACATTATATACTGTTACCTAGAAACAACTGTAAACAACTGTAGTTTAGGCATAAGTCAGCCGTGACGCTGAGAATATTTACCTTTATGGAATAATCCTGTCTTGAGATACAATGTGAACTAATATTCTCAGTTGCATGTGCAATCGTGCATGTCTGCAAAACTCATTAATATTAATGTATGCTCCGCCTTCGTAAATCTCAGAAACCGGAAATCTCATAACACCGGTCAATTTAATGGCCCAATGAAAAACAATGAAAACCAGGACATTTTAATCACTTTATAAAAAACAACTAGGACGGCCAGGACAGGACATGAAAACAGGACATGTCCTGGGAAAAAAGGACGTTTGGTCACCCTATTGTTGAGGAACTGTGGCACTGGCTGTCGTGTCGATGAGGCCTTCACAGTGGATGATCTAGTTGACTCAATCTCTGCTGATACTTCAGGGCTGCGTTGTGGTCATGTCAAGGCGCAGGTCCTTGATCTCACCTGGATATGGTCCGGATCCGGTTGACTACGGTAAACCTCGGGATAAACAGAAAGACTAATATTAGCGTAGATGCCATTCTTCTTCTGAGTACATCTGGTGTTATAGGAAGTGTTCCCAGTTCCGGCTGACCTAATTTATGCAGCCTAATAATCCTTTAACGAATTTGAAAATATAAATTTATAATGTGTTATGTGTTTGCCAGGTTAAAGAGATGCGTTTTTAGTCTAGATTTAAACTGACAGAGTGTGTCTGCTTCCCGACCAATGCTAGGAAGATTGTTCCAGAGTTTAGGAGAAGGATGTCACGGGAAAAATAAGGCAGATGCAGTTGCAAGTAAATATCTCATTTATTGAGCTTCACACCAGGGAAAATAAGAGAATAAGTGGCGGAGAGTGGCAGCAGGAGAGCAATGACGCAGGGACTTCTCCGGGCTGTGGAACAGGTGAGTGATGATCGTGGTTGAAGTCCAGGTGAGTGAAGATCGTGAGGAAGGGCTGTGCTGGTGAAGATCATGATGAAGTCCGTGCTGGTGCTGAACGATGAGAACATCCAACGAGGAACGAGAGACAGGAACACCACGACACGAAGAGCTCTAAATCCAACAGGAACACACACGAGAAACACAGGAACAACACAGGGAACTTCATACAACAATCTGACAAACAAGAGACGAAAGACAGGGCATTAAATAGGCAGAGGTGATGAGAACCAGCTGCCGCTGATCATGATAATCAGCGGCGACGCCCACATGAACCGATTACGTGACGAAACGCACACACACACAGACAACAGAATGAGACAGCGGATCAGCAACCGTGACAGTACCCCCCCTCCTCATGGCGTTCCCAGGAGCACCTACCTGTCGATTGTAATCATCGATAAGGGAGTGATCCAGTATGTCCCTAGCAGGAACCCAACTTCTCTCCTCCGGACCGTAACCTTCCCAGTCCACCAAGTACTGGAATCCACGTCCCCTCCTTCTCGAGTCCAGAATATGATTAACCGAATATGTGGGTTCCTCGTCTACGAGTCGGCGGATTAATGTGTGAATGAAACACAGGCTTGATTTTGGACACATGAAAGGCGGGATGAATTCTCCTGTACGCTGGAGGAAGTTTGAGACAGACTGCCACCGGACTAATGATTTTGGTGACAGCGAACGGGCCGATGAATTTGGGAGCAAGCTTATTAGAGATGGAGCGGAGCGGAATGTTCTTGGTAGAAAGCCACACTTTTTGACCCACGACGTATACGGGAGGCTTCGACCGGTGGCGATCGGTCTTAGCCTTGGTGCGCGCCCCCACTTGGAGAAGAGTCTTGCGGGCTCTATTCCAAGTGCGGTGGCACCACTGGACGAAGGCGTGAGCGGAGGGGACCGCGACTTCGGATTCCAGACTGGAAAAGATAGGTGGCTGGTAACCTAAACTACATTCGAAAGGCGAGAGGCCCGTGGAAGACACTGGTAATGAATTATGTGCGTACTCTACCATAGAGAGTTGTTGGCTCCAGGAGGAAGGATTCTTGGAGACCAAACATCGCAACGTTCTTTCCAAATCTTGGTTGGCTCTCTCGGTTTGGCCATTGCTCTGAGGTTGGAACCCCGATGAAAGACTGACCGTCGCCCCCAGTAATTTACAAAACTCCTGCCAAAATTTGGACACAAATTGGGGCCCCCTGTCGGAAACCACGTCCATCGGGAGGCCATGTAACCGAAAGACGTGATCAACGACAGCTACCGCTGTCTCCTTCGCAGAGGGTAATTTGGGCAAAGGGATGAAATGGGCCGCCTTCGAGAACCGGTCCACTACGGTCAAAACAACCATTTTCCTTTGGGAGGGTGGGAGGGCGGTGACAAAATCTAGCGCAATGTGGGACCAGGGTCTCGAAGGGACAGACAGGAGTAACCCATCTGGGGGTCGATTGGAATTCTTACCAGTGTCACAAACCGAGCAAGCCAAAACAAAACTGCGAACGTCATGAGCCATAGCAGGCCACCAGAATCGTTGCTTGACCAAAAAATTGGTACGATTAACCCCTGGATGACAGGCCACGTTGGAACAATGCCCCCACTTGATAACATTGGACCTTAACCTCTCCGGCACAAACAAACGATTTGGTGGGCACCCGGGCGGAGGCGTTACCCCTTCTAAGGCCGTTTTGACCTTCGATTCAATCTCCCATGTCAGAGTGGAGACTACTAATGTCTCGGGAAGAATACACTCGGGAGTAGACGGGCGTTCGGAGGGATCAAAAATACGAGATAAAGAATCGGGTTTGATGTTTTTAGAACCCGGGCGGTACAAGAGCGAAAAGTCAAAACGTCCGGAAAAAAGTGCCCACCGAGCCTGCCTGGAGTTAAGTCTTTTAGCAGTTCTGATGTATTCTAAGTTCTTATGATCGGTCCAAACGATAAAAGGTACCCCTGAACCTTCCAACCAATGACGGCATTCTTCCAACGCTAACTTGACTGCCAGCAACTCTCTCATAATTGCGCTCGGCTGGAGATAAACGATGGGAATAAAACGCGCAGGGATGCATCTTATCGTCTGTGGGAGAACGCTGGGATTGAACTGCACCTACCCCCACCTCTGACGCATCGACCTCCACCACGAACTGACGTGTAGAATCAGGGGTTATCAGAATGGGAGCCGAAACGAAGTGACTCTTCAGTTTGATAAATGAAGCGTTAGCTGCATCAGACCATCTGAACGTCGTTCTGGGGGAGGTCAAGGCGGTCAGAGGTGCGGCTAGTTGGCTGAAATTGCGAATAAACCGCCAGTAAAAATTGGCAAACCCCAGAAACCTCTCTAGGGCCTTACGGGAATCTGGACTTGGCCAATCCACCACAGCCTTAACCTTGTCAGGGTCCATGCGAATTCCCTCAGACGAGACGATGTACCCTAGGAAAGAAACAGACTGTGCATGAAAATCGCATTTTCCGCCTTGACAAAAAGCCCATTCTCTAGCAGTCGTTGGAGCACTCGTCTGACATGTTGAACGTGTTCCTGGAGAGACGAGGAAAAAATCATTATGTCGTCCAGGTAGACATATATGAACTGGTCAACCATATCTCTCAACACATCATTGACGAGTGCCTGGAAGACCGCTGGGGAGTTGGACAGCCCGAAGGGCATCACCAAGTATTCAAAGTGCCCCCTAGGGGTATTAAAAGCGGTCTTCCATTCATCCCCCTTCCTGATGCGAACCAAATGATAAGCATTACGTAAATCCAATTTTGTGAAAATAGATGCTCCCTGCAACCTCTCGAAGGCTGAAGACATCAATGGCAAAGGATAAGTATTCTTCACCGTGATGATATTCAGTCCCCGGTAATCAATACAAGGTCGCAAGGAACCATCCTTCTTCCCGACAAAAAAGAACCCTGCCCCCGCTGGAGAAGAGGAGTGACAGATGAACCCCGCTGCTAGAGAATCAGAAATATATTTCTCCATGGCCTCTCTCTCTGGAATAGAAAGAGAGTACAGCTTGCCCTTAGGCGGAGACTTACCGGGCAGTAAATCTATAGCACAGTCATAGGGACGATGCGGAGGGAGAGAAGCAGCACGGGACTTACTGAACACTTCCTTCAGATCCAGGTACTCCGCAGGCACGTTTGACAGATTCGCCGCCTTCTCCTGTAACACAGAAACAGAAACAGATGGACAAGCAGACACAAGACAAGACTCATGACACTGAGTGCTCCATTCGAGGATTGAGTGTTGCCGCCAGTCCACCTTGGGATTGTGTTTGGTTGCCAAGGGTGTCCGAGAACAATGAGTGCTAGGGGGGAGTCTATAAGGAGAAACTGGATGGGTTCAGTGTGGTTACCCAGAGGTGATCATGGTTATGTAGTCTGTGATGAGCGAGATGTCTGGAAGGCTCTGGCCATTGAGGGCATCAACAGAAATCAGTTTGGTGAGTGTATTGATGGGTAAGTGAAACTTTCGTGCAAACTGAATGTCCATGAAGTTACCTTCTGCTCCAGAGTCCAGTAAGGCTTGACAGGTGAGGGTGTGAGTTGCCCATCGAAGTCTTACCGGAAGGAGAGTGGATGGTGAGGACTTATCCGCGGAGATCCCACCCGATAGTAGCCTCGTGTTTACTATCGGGCTCGATCTTTTACCGGGCATGAACTCAGGAAGTGCCCCGCTCCTCCACAATAAATACATAGTCCCTGGGATCTCCGCCTTTCTCTCTCCTCCCGGGAAAGCCGAGCTCTCCCTACCTGCATGGGTTCAGAGTCGTAAGTGGGGCCGACGTGTCCCCAACGCTGGTCGCTCAAGCCTCCGCACCACTAGCTCCGTGGTCCGGCCGAGAAAAACGATCCATGCGATTAAGGCAGGCGTCCACACGCAATGCGAGGTCAATGAGCCCATTGAGATCCTGAGGTAAATCCAAAATGTAAATCTCCTTGTGGACACGGTCAGCCAGCCCATGCAGGAAGACGTCCCACTGCGCCTCCTTGTTCCATCTGCACTCTGCCGCGAGAGTCCGGAACTCAATGGAATACTCCGCTACCGTGCGACTTCCTTGCTTTAATTCCGTGAGTCGTCGAGCTGCTTCCTTGCCAGCGACCGCACGGTCGAAGACCCTCTTCATCTCTGCGGCGAGTGCCTGGAACGAGGAACAGCATGGGTCTTGGTTCTCCCACACCGCCGTCCCCCACAAAGCCACCTTGGTTTCCTCCCTTTCGAAGGTTCGAGGCTGAAGTGAGAAATACATAGAACATCGGTTAATAAAGGCTCTGCAAAAGTTCGGCTCACCGGCATAAGGTTGAGGGACAGGCAGACGTGGCTCAGGTTGGTTTCCACGATCCACTGGTGCGGGGGGACCGGTGGCGTGGGCGGCGCAGTGGGATTACGCAGTTCTTGAAGTTGCTGGGAGAGCTCGGACACCTGCGTAAACCAGTGCCTGCACAGCACGGCCAGTCATCGAAATGCTCTCCTGCTGCTGATCCATCCGCGATAAACTGTGGTTGATGAATTCAGTCAGCGCCGCTGAACTTGCTGCATCCATGTTGGTCAGATCGTTCTGTCACGGGAAAAATAAGGCAGATGCAGTTGCAAGTAAATATGTCCGTGCTGGTGCTGAACGATGAGAACATCCAACGAGGAACGAGAGACAGGAACACCACGACACGAAGAACTCTAAATCCAACAGGAACACACATGAGGAACACAGGAACAACACAGGGAACTTCATACAACGATCTGGCAAACAAGAGATGAAAGACAGGGCATTAAATAGGCAGAGGTGATGAGAACCAGCTGCCGCTGATCATGATAATCAGCGGCAACGCCCACATGAACCGATTACTTGACGAAACACACACACACACAGACAACAGAATGAGACAGCGGATCAGCAACCGTGACAAAGGATCTACTGCCTGCAGTTGATTTTGATATTCTAGGTATTATCAGCTGGCCTGAATTCTGAGATCACAATAGACGTGAAGGACTAAAATGCTTTAAGAGCTCGCTCAGGTACTGGGGAGCTAAACCATTTAGTGCTTTGTAAGTAATTAGCAAGATTTTAAAATCTATACAATGTTTAACAGGAAGCCAATGCAGTGATGACAGAACTGGGCTAATATGGTCACAGTTCCTAGTTCTAGTAAGAACTCTAGCTGCTGCATTTTGTATGAGCTGTAGTTTATTTATCAGGCGATAAAGTGTTTTTTCTCTCTGTTCTTTGTGTCATTAGTGTAAGATCAGGATCACATGTGTCCTGCTCTGTGTTTCTGAAGAGTGACCGGTCAAAAGGTATAGGACCAAACTTCGGTGGGGAAAAACCATCATCTAATAAAAGGTATTTTGTGTGATTACATTTATAGTGTTGCATTATTTGACTGAACTTGACTGAATAAAACAATAATTAAATTCAATTCAGTTCACATTTATTTATATAGTGCTTTTCACGATACATATCGTTTCAAAGCAGCTTCACAGGGAGTGCCTGTCAGCATTACAATTTAGAGTGATCCATTATCAGAGTCGACTGTGTCCAAATTATGTAATTTCAGAAATGTACATATATAATCACACAGTTAGCTAACAATGTAATAATGTAGGCTATTTAATTTACAGTCACTGTTAGCAAAATAATTTAAGGTAGAAACAATGAGCTCATGGAAGTACTGAATACTTGTTAACAATAATTAGGATATATAGAAATTTTAGGAATGTGCATGTTGATCCAGAGTTTGTTTCATCTGAAGTCTTCGCAAAGGTTGGCGCCGTCTCTTCACAGGTGTTGGTCATCTGAAGTCTTCATAAGTCACAATAAAACTCAATTCCTGGGAACCTTATAGAACTCACTCCAGTAACACAATTACACAGTGTTTTTTCAATTACTTTGTGTCATTAGTGTAAGATCAGGATCACACGTGTCCAGCTCTGTGTCTCTGAAGAGTGACCGGTCAAAAGATGATGGACCATTCTTCAGTGGGGAAAAACCATCATCTAATAAAAGGTATTTTATGTGTTTACATTATAGTGTTGCATTATTTGTCCACAGTGGTGTATGACTGAACTTGACTGAATAAAACAATAATTCAGTTCAGTTCACATTTATTTGTATAGCGTGTTTCACGATACATATCGTTTCAAAGCAGCTTCACAAGGAGTGCATGTCAGCATTACAATTTAGAGTGATCTGTTATCAGAGTCGACTGAGTCCACATTATGTAATTTCAGAAATGTACATAATTAGGATATATAGAAATTTTAGGAATGTGCATGTTGATCCAGAGTTTGCTTCATCTGAAGTCCTCGCAAAGGTTGGCGCTGTCTCTTCACAGGTGTTGGTCATCTGAAGTCTTCATAAGTCACAATAAAACTCAATTCCTGGGAACCTTATAGAACTCACTCCAGTAACACAATTACACAGTGTTTTTTCAATTACTTTGTTTCATTAGTGTAAGATCAGGATCACACGTGTCCAGCTGTGTGTCTCTGAAGAGTGATCGGTCAAAAGATGATGGACCATTCTTCAGTGGGGAAAAACCATCATCTAATAACAGGTATTTTATGTGTTTACATTATAGTGTTGCATTATTTGTCCACAGTGGTGTATGACTGAACTTGACTGAATAAAACAATAATTCAGTTCAGTTCACATTTATTTGTATAGCGTTTTTCACGATACATATCGTTTCAAAGCAGCTTCACAGGAAGTGCATGTCAGCATTACAATTTAGAGTGATCTGTTATCAGAGTCGACTGTGTCCAAATTATGTAATTTCAGAAATGTACATATATAATCACGCAGTTGGCTAACAATGTAATAATGTAGGCTATTTAATCTACAGTCACTTTTAGCAAAATAATTTAAGGTAGAAACAATGAGCTCATGGAAGTACTGAATACTTGTTAACAATAAAATCCACAGTGGTGTATGTGATTGAACTGAACTGAATAAAACAGTAATTCAGTTCAGTTCACATTTATTTGTATAGCGCTTTTTACAATACATATCGTTTCAAAGCAGCTTCACAGGGAGTGCCTGTCGGCATCACAATTTAGAGTGATCTGTTATCAGAGTTGACTGTGTCCAAATTATGTAATTTCAGAAATGTGCATATATAATCATGCAGTTAGCTAACAATGTAATAATGTAGGCTATTTAATTTACAGTCACTGTGGCTGCATTTACACTGCAAGTCTTAATGCACAGATCCGATCTTTTGACCATATCCAATTTTTTGGCCAGTGTGTTTACATTCACTTTAGACGCAACTGGTATCCGATATCTGTGTTTACATTACTTCCTGCTCCAAAATGATTGTCATTAATAGTTTTACATGCACATGCAACCTTATAGAACTCACTCCAGTAACACAATTACACAGTGTTTTTTCAATTACTTTGTGTCATTAGTGTAAGATCAGGATCACACGTGTCCAGCTCTGTGTCTCTGAAGAGTGATCGGTCAAAAGATGATGGACCATTCTTCAGTGGGGAAAAACCATCATCTAATAACAGGTATTTTATGTGTTTACATTATAGTGTTGCATTATTTGTCCACAGTGGTGTATGACTGAACTTGACTGAATAAAACAATAATTCAGTTCAGTTCACATTTATTTGTATAGCATTTTTCACGATACATATCGTTTCAAAGCAGCTTCACAGGAAGTGCAAGTCAGCATTACAATTTAGAGTGATCTGTTATCAGAGTCGACTGTGTCCAAATTATGTAATTTCAGAAATGTACATATATAATCACGTCTTAATGCACAGATCCGATCTTTTGACCATATCCGTTTTTTTGGCCAGTGTGTTTACATTCACTTTAGACGCAACTGGTATCCGATATCTGTGTTTACATTACTTCCTGCTCCAAAATGATTGTCATTAATAGTTTTACATGCACATAGTAAATCCTCAGGTTTTGATTGGCCTTGCTATTAAAATTATTTATATATTTCACGTCGGGTGGCCATGATTACCTGTCAGAATGGATAAGTTAACAGCTGTCAGTGTCATGGATGTATTGCAGCGCGAATTCTGACCGAACGGATATAGACCAGAAAATAAAGTTAATTTGGGTTTGATATTTTATCTACAGTTATTAGTTTTAGAATTCCATTTTTTTGAATGAGGTCGAGCAAGCTAGGGAGAGAGAGTGAGTAGCTACAGTGAAGCTTTTGGCTTATAAGAAAAACAACAACATGGCGGTCTCTTTTAAATTAACCCCGCAAAGGTTGAAATTCAGCTGCTAAATGTAGGCTATGTGTGTGTGCGCCATTTGTTTCTAGAAAAATAGATAACGTTATAGACATATAAAGTTCCCACCTCAATAATAAAGCTGCAAATTTTTTGTGTGAGTGCATACAAGCACGTCTGCTTCTTAATACAACATAAAAGCTACCTTTTAGTGAGCAAACCTGCTGCCCTCTCCTTGTTGTGACGTCCCCAGCCTAAACCTATTGGTGTAAAATGCGGGGCTCCTAATTGGTTCATACCCACTAATTACCAACAGTATAAAATGGCGCTGAATTTCTAGACAGCAGGCACTTTCTGGGGAGCTTTCCTCGGGGGTGGCTCATTTTTGTGTTGACCTGGCATGTAGCATAATTCCTTTGTTATTCTTTACTTTCCGATACACCCCTAGATTTTCTTTTTTTCTGTTTATTGTTGTCGTTTGTATAATTTGTTGGACTTAATAAATCTTTTTTTGGAAATTTGATTTCGTGGTCTAATCCCTCTTTTATGTTGCGGCTTATAACGAGTGGGTCGTAACATTGTGATGGCTTGGAATTCCAATGGGAATCGTATATGCGTGTTTAGACATAGGTTGCATGTCCAGAGATCAGATATGTATCAGATTTAAAACCACATTTGGAAGTGGCTCAGATCGAATGCGAAAAAAACGGATCTTGTGTGGATTTTTGTGTTTACACATGTGCAACTAATTCCGGTCGGTGTCAGATGTGAGCAAAAGATTGGATTTTTTGTGCCAGTGTAAACGCAGCCTGTTAGCCAGTGTTGGGCACGTTACTTTAAAAAAGTAATTAGTTATAGTTACTAGTTACTTCTCTCAAATAGTAACTGAGTTACATCATTATAAAAGTAATTAATTACCAGGGAAAGTAATTATTGTGTTATTTAAAAAAAAAAAAAAAAAATTAAAATGTCAAATAACTTGGATGCCCCTAATATTAAATATAAGTCTAAAAATAAATTATTCTTGATCCGACTCGTGAGTCATGATCCGGTCTTGCTCACGATATGAAATTTCTCTGTACTCTACTACGTGTTGGTAGCCATTAAAGAAAACGTAGTTTCATATTTGTTTAAATAGTCCTATGTTATGTTTTAAATTAATCTATTTGATTATGAATAGTGAACAGCATGAGTAAGACGCATCACAAGATGCGCAATATATCAGGAGACATGAAGTGGATCAGACATGATTTTGACCACTTCATTAAAGGGGTGGTTCAGTGGGTTTTTTTTTCTAGGCTTGATCGTGTTTTTGGGGCACAGTTTAACATGTCTTAATGCTTCGTTTTTTTGAAAACGCTGTATTTTTCATATATTTTACCTTTATTCTACACCTCTGTTTGAACGGCTCGTTTGATTTCCTGGTTCTATGAAGCCACTCCCTCCGAAATACACAACGGGCTCAGATTGGTTAGCAGGTTGGTAACTGGCCCAGTGTATCGTGATTTGCTGAAGCGTCCGGAAATGCCACGCCCCTACCATTCGTAATTAGCACTTCAGAGGAAATGTAAATAATATCAAATTGAGCAGAATCAGACCCAGATGAAGAGGGTAAAGCAGAACCTCTGCAATCGCGGCTTTTAAAGGACGTTAATGATGGTATTTCATTTAGTATTTGTGTCAAAGTATTTAGATATGCTGTCACTGCTGTTTGTTAGCTTTCAATATACAGTTTTATCCTGATTAAAGCTTTACTGTAGCCGAATACATGACTGAGTAATCGCATTTTTGTAAAGGTAGCGTTTAATTTATAGCATGAACAGCTGTCTATGAACATAGAAGTTTGTTGGTGTTTGTTGCACTAGAACTTAGCTAACTGGCTAGCAAAAACGAGTTGCTCTTTGTATATGTCCATGATGCATTACATTATATACTATAACATTACGTTTAAAAGATATATACAAATAATAAAATGTATAAAAGGAACTCATTCCCGTAACACAATTATACAGTGTTTTTACTTTGTTTCATTAGTGTAAGATCAGGATCACATGTGTCCAGCTCTGTGTCTCTGAAGAGTGATCGGTCAAAAGATGATGGACCATTCTTCAGTGGGGAGAAACCATCATCTAATAAAAGGTATTTTATGTGTTTACATTATAGTGTTCCATTATTTGTCCACATTGATGTATGTGACTGAACATGACTGAATAAAACAATAATTAAAATCAGTTCACATTTATTTGTATAGCGCTTTTCACGATACATATCGTTTCAAAGCAGCTTCACAGGGAGTGCCTGTCAGCATTACAATTCAGAGTGATCTGTTATCAGAGTCGACTGTGTCCAAATTATGTAATTTCAGAAATGTACATATATAATCACGCAGTTAGCTAACAATGTAATAATGTAGGCTATTTAATTTACAGTCATTGTTAGCAAATTAATTTAAGGTAGAAACAATGAGCTAATGGAAGTAATGAATACATGTTAACATTTATTATGCCGTTCCACACCCATAAGACCTTCGTTAATCTCCAGAGTTTGCTTCATCTGAAGTCCTTGCAAGTGTTGGCGCCTTCTCTTCACAGGTGTTGGTCATCTGAAGTCTTCATAAGTCACGATAAAACTCAATTCCTGGAAACCTTATGGAACTCATTCCAGTATCACAATTACATGGTTTTTTTTTTCAATTACTTTGTGTCATTAGTGTAAGATCAGGATCACATGTGTCCAGCTCTGTGTCTCTGAAGAGTGACCGGTCAAAAGATGATGGACCATTCTTCAGTGGGGAAAAACCATCATCTAATAAAAGGTATTTTGTGTTTCTAATTTTTGATCACATGTTGACAGTATTAAAAAAAGTTGTATCAGTGAATACCAATCATTTATAGATCAAATACTTATGTTTTCAAGTTATGAATTTTTCATGGCTAATGTTTTTTTTTTCTAACTTTCTGTAATATTTTGCCTAGAAAATAAGTATTTTATTCATTTGATTTCAGGCTTCAATATGAGACATTAGACTCAGACGTTCAGACTCGCAGGAATCACAAGAATTTCCTGTGGATCTTCCAGGTAGGAAAACACATTTTCATAAATGTTTAATATTTATACCAAACAAACATGTATTGAACAAAGAAATTGAATTTAATTACCCTTGATCACTTAATTTTCTTTTTAAGCACACGTTTTTTTTATTTGTGAAAAATAACAGCTGGTTAGCATGTTAGGATTTTTTTTTTTTTTTTTACATATATTATAATTATTGAATAAAAAGTGTTGACCAAATGTAGATGTACAATTTGGTTTAAATTGTGTTATTCTGTCTTTTTTCTTACTATTGTTTGTAGGATCTTGAGAGCAAAATAATCACATTTTTGAAGAACGAGCTGGAAAAGTTTAAGAAAATATTACAAAATGAGAACTCACAAAACTTAGTGAAGGACTTTAATGAGAATAGATGCAGTATCAAAGCAGCAGCTCTTGATCTCACACTACATTACCTGAGAGAGATGAAGCAAGATGAAGCTGCTGATGCTCTAGAAGGTCAGAGACTCATGACCATCTGTCAGTCTACATTAATAAGTGACAATCTATCTGTAAAACTATAAATTAAGACTAAAACCATGTACTTTTTGTCCTTATGTTTAGTTGAGCTGATCTTCATTCATCAGCTAAAATGTGGCCTAAAGAAGAAGTATCAATGTGTGTTTGAAGGAATGGCGAAGCATGGTGACTCCACACTTCTGAATAACATCTACACAGATCTCTATATCACTCAGGGTGGCAGTGAACAGGTCAATACTGAACATGAGGTCAGACAGATTGAAGTTGCTTCCAGGCGCCATGAATCTCAAGAGATTCAGGTTAAATGCACAAATTTGTTTGAAGCTCCTGAACAAGACGAGGAGATCCGAACTGTACTGACAAAAGGAGTTGCTGGCATCGGAAAATCAGTCTCTGTGCAAAAGTTTGTTCTGGACTGGGCTGAAGGAAAAGAAAATCAAGATATCAGTTTCATATTTCCTCTTCCATTCAGAGAGATGAACTTAAAGGAGAAAGAAAAACTAAGTTTGATGGACCTTATAACTTATTTTTTCCCAGAGACAAAAGGACTGAACCTTACAAGAAGGAATCGATTAAAAGTCCTGTTCATCCTTGATGGATTGGATGAATGTCGCCTTCCTCTGAAGTTTCATTGTAATGAGATGTGGTGTGATGTATCGTCACCAGCCTCTCTGGATGTTCTCCTAACGAACCTCATGAAGGGAAATCTGCTTCCTTCTGCTCTCATCTGGATCACCACCAGACCAGCAGCTGCCAGTAAGATTCCTCCTGACTGTATCGACCGGCTGACAGAGATACGAGGATTCAGTGATGCACAAAAGGAAGAGTACTTCAAAAAAAGATTCACGGATCAGAATCAGGCCATTACAATCATTGATCATGTTAAAAAATCAAAGAGTCTCTTTATCATGTGCCACATCCCAGTCTTCTGCTGGATTTCAGCCACTGTTCTCCATAACATTCTGGAGGAGAAAAGAAATAATGATGTGAAAAACAATCAGGCTGATGAGATCTCTAAAACATCACAGAAATCAAATACTGCAGACACTCCCAAGACTCTGACACAAATGTACACACACTTTCTCCGCTTTCAGATCCAGCAGAGCCGCCGAAAGTATGATGAAGAATACGCAGCAGGTGTTTCCTGGGATAAAGACACCATCCTTTCACTGGGGAAACTGGCATTTCATCAGCTGGAGAGAAACAATGTGATCTTCTATGACACAGACCTGGAAGCCTGTGGTATTGACGTCTATAAGGCATCAGTGTACTCAGGCATGTGTACCCAGATCTTTAAGGAGGAAACGGGGATCATTCTTGGTACCATGTACTGCTTTGTTCACTTGAGCATTCAAGAGTTTATTGCAGCCCTTTATGCACATCTGTTTCTAGACATCAACAAGAAAAGTGTGTTTGATCATGAGTCTACAAAACAGGAAAACAAAAATAAATCCATGATTGATTTTCTCAAGACTGCAGTGGACAAGGCGCTCAAGAGTGACAATGGACACCTGGACCTTTTCCTTCGCTTCCTCCTCGGTCTGTCACTCCAGTCCAATCGACGACTCTTACGGGGTCTGTTGACACAGCAAGACGGCAATGACCAGAGCAACAAGGAAATAGTTCAGTACATCAAGCAGAAATTAGAAGGTAATCTGTCTGCAGAGAGATCCATCAATCTGTTCTACTGTCTGAATGAACTGAACGACCAAACTCTGGTAAAGGAGATTCAGACCCACCTTAGCAAAGGAAGTCTCTCATCTGGTGACCTTTCACCTGCCCAGTGGTCTGCTTTGGTCTTTGTGTTGTTGACATCAGAGGAAGAGCTGGAGGAGTTTGATCTTCAGAAATTCAAGAAATCAGACGAGTGTCTCATTAGATTATCGGCAGTCATCAAAAACTCCAGAAGAGCTCTGTAAGTCATTTAATATGTTTTGTCATGTTTTACTCTCATCTGAAAAATGCATTTATCTACATTATTCTATAGTGATTCCCCATCATGAACATGAACTGAAAGGCGCCGATATACTTCAAGCGAAGTTCTTTTTCATTCTTTGTTTAAGGGTAAAACAAAGTTTGAAATACGTGAGCAGCGATATACTGTAATCAAACATCTGATGCCACCCAGACTGCTGAGAGTGACAGTTTAATGAATATGTAAAAATGTTGCATGCTTTCCTCTCAGTAACAAAAAAAATACCACAAAATTGAGAAACTAGCAAGGATTTTTTAATAAAGTATAAGAAAAGCATTTGATAATGGCAATGTGGATATGTCCGTTTGCACAAGCTCTGTAATTCAGCACTCCATTTAAGTCAGGTTGCGTTTATATTATAACACTTTATAAAATAGATCGCTTTAAACTGTATTAAACATAAAATTGTCAGTCTCTCATTTTATTAGAAGTACAACTTTGTTTTCCATTATAAAGCAGCTCTCCAATGTTCATGTGTTCACTCACAGATGTCTGATTTCTGCGGACTCGTGAGGAGAAATGAACTGGAAAAGATTTTCCGGCTGTTGTTGAGCAACCGGAGTGTGAGCTGTTAACGCTCCACCTTCTTTTTGAAAGCAGGCCGCAAGCAGCAGCTCATTTGCATTTAAAGTGACGCACAAAAAACTGCATGTTTTTGGTCACACCCAAGTAGGGACAAATTTGACAAGCTATAATAAATGATCTGTGGGGTATTTAGAGCTGAAACTTCAAAGACACATTCTGGGGACACCAGAGACTTATATTACATTTTGTAGAAGGGATGTTATAGGTTTTTTTTTTTTTTTTTTTTTGACGTGGAGTAACTCGTGACTGACACATGGGATTATGTTGATCTTGGACTCATTTCAGTCGGGAGCATCCACTGTAAGTAATGTTGTGCCATTTTCTACAATCTATGCATGTTTCATGAAGTTATAACCAAAAATGCCACATGATAGCTACATTTTAGTTTTAGTTAGCATCTGTGTACCTGTGGGGTTTTATGTGTCGTAAATGTGTCACATAAAACCCCACAGGGTTGGCTTATTGGATTATGCTGATGTTGGACTTATTTTATTCATGAGAATCTGCTGTAAATAATGATGTCCAATGTTCCACAATCAGACAAAACATGATATAAATGCTGCATTGGTTTATTATTTACATATGGGTCTTGCGGGGTTTCACATACAAAAACTTGCTCAAGTTTAGTCAAAGCCCAAAACAATTATGCTTGTTGTATTCTACTCCATGAGACCTTTCAAATGACATATAACAAATGATTATCTGAGCTGTATGATTCTTTTGACACATTGGAGTACATAGTACAAAAAAATATTAATAAATTATGATTTTTTTCATTATTTTTCAGCATATAACTCAGCAGTACTTAAGAGTAAGTCAGTGGCTACATTCATTGTAAAGTTCAGACTTGAATCTTTCAAATGACACCTATGATTATGAAAAATATGATTATTAATTTTTTTTGTAGCTAGGTGGCGCCCGCGGGTGGTACACTCCATTTTAGAGTGATGACTCAGCTTTTGTTAAGAGTCATCATGTTTTAGAGTGATGACTCAGCACTCGTAAAATGGTTGCATGCATTAAAAAGATGAGTTTCTAAATTTAAAAATGATACCTATTTTGTGTTATTCCTGTCAGCCGGCGGGACACTTCGGGCTTAAGGGGTTAATAAAGGCCTTCTGAAGCAAAGCAATGCATTTGTGTAAAAAAAATCCATATTTAAACAAGTTATGAAGTCAAATGTCGAGCTTCTGCCAGAACACCTTCCGTATTCAACGTACGAAGAAAGTGTAAATCTCTTGCAGTTCACAGAGCTTACGCTACGTCCTACGCCTTCCATATTCAACTTTAAAAAAGTGTAATTGACACGACACAAGTTTACACTTTCTTCGTAACTTGAATACAGAAGGCGGTCTGGTGGAAGCTAGATATTTTACATCATAACTTGTTTAAATATGGATGTTTTTCTCACACAAATGCATTGCTTCACTTCAGAAGGCCTTTGTAACCCCCCTGGAGCTGTGTGGAGTACGTTTATGATGGATTGATGTGATGGAGACATTTTCTTCAGCTCATACTCGTGACCCCTGTTCACTGTCATTATAAAGCTTGGATGCGTTAGGATATTTATTAATATTTCTTCGATAATGTTCATCAAAAAGAACAAAGTCATATACACCTAGGATGGCTTGAGGGTGAGTAAAGCTTGGGGTAATTTTCATTTGAAAGTGAACTAATAAGTGGATTCAGCTGTAAAAAGCTAGAAATTTTACATGAACTAGGCTACCATAATATGTGAGCAACATGTATGTACCTGTTTGTATTTTTGAGAAAATAACCTTTGTGCGTGGTTATTGAAAAAAAAAAACTTAAGTCACTGAAATAAGGCCAAAAATAAATATTAAATATGTGTTCACAAGACTTCTGGGTATTGGAGGTTGTAGACTAGACTTTTTGCTTTAAAATGATGTAAAATTATCCTGCAGACTCGTTCGTATAAAACAATATAGATATTTAAATTTTGTAAGACACTTTTTGTCAAGAAACACAATATGCATGGAAGCGTGAATCTTCATGAATAATGCTGTGATTCACACCTGAGAAGACAAAGACGCGCATAATGAGTCCTTTCAGTCAGGTAGGCTATGTGAAAAAACCCTTTGTGATCATCTGTGATTAACGTTAATATAATGTCCACTCTTGACAAAAAACATGATTTTTGTGATCTCATGCATGCACGTATTATTGCACATCATGTGAAGAAAATTTTGTATAGGCCTATTATAGTTTAAATTACAGCACCAGTCAAAAGATTGGGTGCATTACTATATTAATGTTTTTAAAAGAAGTCTCAAGCTCATCATGTTGTATATCAAACATACAGAAAAAACAGAAATACTGTGAAATATTGTTACAATTTAAAATAATGGTTTTCTATTATAATATATTTTAAAATATAATGTATTTCTGTGATGCAATGTGTCTGAACATTCATGTTACCTCTATGATATTTCATATAGGCTTTTAGCTAAAAAGCATGCACATTTGGAGAAATATTGATGGATTCTCATACGTTTGTCAATTTTCTATACAGAGGAGTAATATTTATTCAATATTTATTGTCATAACTATGAGCACTGGATACTGTATTTTCAATTCATACAGCTGGAGAGTGCTCTGTGCACATTTAGTCCACAAATGACTCCTAATGAAGAACAGGCATACCATGTGACATTCCAGGAACTAACAGAGGCTTCAAGAGATCGCTATAATCATGGCTATAACATGCAGATAAACACACTTGAAGATAATAAATACACGATTGTGACGATGTATACATGTATTGCCTCAGAATTTGCATCTGAATAGGGCTCGCTCCATGGATGTGGCCGAATTAGTGGATAATGAGCTGACTCACGGATGTCTGACATGTCTCTCTTTTCATACAGATTACATAAACAGATAATTTTTGTTTTCGATTTGACTTACATGATTTAAAACCTGACATTTCAAAATTTCTTTAGACATAAATCTCAGTTTCGTGTCATTAGCATTCACTAAGTTACAGTTCATTTTCTGAGAATTATCAGACTGGACTTCGTTCAGATCATGCATCCTGTTAGTTTTCTATATTTTGCAAAAAAATCAACATTTTGTTTTCACTCTGAGTATACACAAATAAAAGAAGACATTATATAGTTTCAATTGATATATTACTTATGTCTCTATGACAAGAACTGACCGAGTATTTTAAGTCTGTTTTTCTGCAATGTGAAAAAAATCCTGCAAAACACGCCAGCGCGTTTCCCGACTCCAGAGTGTTAATATTTGTATGTAGAAAATGTATTGTATGTGTTTCATCTAATTCTGTGATGTGATTTATTTCTCTTGTAGGTTAAATGACTGTAACTTAACAGACAAAAGCTGTTCAACTCTGGCTGCAGTTCTTAGATCAGATACCAATCTGAAAGAGCTGAACATGAACAATAATAATCTGCATGATTCAGGAGTGAAGCTTCTCTGCACTGGACTGAAGAATTTAAACTGTAAATTGGAGATGCTGAGGTAAGTTTAGTCAAATGACGAGAGTGAGGTACAATGACTGACAAGATGTTGTCCGAGGCAAAAGCGCAAGAGAACTTTTGTTAGTAAACGTTGCATTTCTTTGTTTAATATAAGTGAGTTTGTCTTTGTTTTATTGTTGTGTTTTTCATTTAAAAAAATGATAATGAATTATGAACTAAGCATTCGTTTTAAAATCCAAAGATTGTTTATTTATTTTTTACAATGTAGGTATACCATATCATCCGTCTTATTCAGTTTGGTAACAAACGTCCAATGTTTAAAAAGCAAATTTGTCATTGTACTATTTTATTTTTGATGGGTTTTCATTAATAATAATGATCCACAAACTAGGCATTCATTTTAAATGAAAGGAAAATACAAATACCTTTTATTTATTTGTAACAATGCAAGTATACCATGTCATCAGTCCTATTTGCTTTGTTGATAAAGGTTTGATATTTAATATAAGTGAGTTTATCATTGAACTATTTTATTAGGGGCCAAGCACCAAAGGTGCGAAGGCACCTATTGTAATCGTTAGTTTTCTTCTTATTATTATCCTTCCGCTCTGGGAGTCTATGGCAGCCCATAGAACCGTATGGTAAAAAGTTGTGAAATTTGGCACACAGTTAGAGGACAGTCTGAACTATGTCCATAGCCAATTTGGAGTCTCTAACTCAATCCCTCTAGCACCACCAGCTGCCCAAAGTTGCACTTCTGTTTACGCTAATAACTTTTGAACCATATGGGCTAGAAACAAAATTCACCGTCATTCAACGTCATTTTCCGTCAT
This sequence comes from Megalobrama amblycephala, assembly GCF_018812025.1. Classification (NCBI taxonomy): domain Eukaryota; kingdom Metazoa; phylum Chordata; class Actinopteri; order Cypriniformes; family Xenocyprididae; genus Megalobrama; species Megalobrama amblycephala. The sequence goes on along the minus strand of NC_063060.1, from coordinate 47,883,402 downwards.
GAAAATTTTCTCGCTATTTTGAGTTTTTCTTTTTCAAACTCCTCCTAGGGAGTTACTCCAATTTTGACAAAAATTGAACCAGATCATCTTCAGACCATACTTACAAAAAGTTACCAAAAGCTTTTCGATAGATCCATCCGTTCTCGAATAGGGCACAAATGAATTCGACCAAAAGCTCGCAAAATCACACTTGAGGCTATATCTCCAAAACGATTTATCGTATTCTGACCAAACTTCATACATGTCATCACAAGCATGACTTGAGCCAACATGCAGTGTTTCAGTGCAGTGCCACCTACTGGTCCGGAGATACGAAAAACTATTTTGGCTAATAACTTCTGAATGGTTTGTTCAGAAATCATAAATGTGGTCACATCAGATTCAGGGTATCATGCCGAGTCGAATGATAACCATTATTACCATATCAGCCATTTGGGCCGTCGGCCATTTTGAATTTTGTGCTAAAATGCTGTATTTTATGAACGCATCAGCGTATCGTTACAAAACTCGGTATGGGTCATCAGCATGATGCCATGAACAAGCCTGAGAAGTTTCGCACCAGCGCCACCTAGTGGTAAAATAATATATTCAAATGCTTATAACTTTGGGTGTGGTCGACCCATTTTCATGCAAGTCATATCCTTACACTCCTGAATCTCTAATGAGTCCAACAATACCAAACATGCTAGGTTTCGACTTATGGTTTGTCCGCAATGTTGAATTTTGCGGAAAACCTGCTTTTTCGAACTCGTCCTAAACGCTTCATTTGATTGTCATGAAAAAAGCCAAAATAGCCATTATTTTTGCTTATAGCTTCAGATAGGTTTGTCCAAAAATCATAAAGTTGGTCTTTTTTGATTTGGGGCATCAGTGTTGTATTTTATGAACACATTAGCATATCGTTACGAAACTCTGTATGGGTCATCAGCACAAGGCCCTGGAGGAGTCTGAGTAGTTCCAAACCAGGGCCACCTAGTGTTTTTTTTTTTTTCATATGCTTATAACTTTTGATCTAGTTGACCTATTTTCATGGGAGTCATATCCTTAGTGAGTGTCATTGTTACCTCCATATTCAGTTGTAAGTTTCTGCAACTTACTTTCAATTAGTGGTGGGTATAGATTATTTTTTTTTAATCTAGATTAATCTTGGAATTAATCTAGATTAATCTAGATTAAAATGGCTCATTTGAATTCTGCCGAAGACATTCAGAATATGTGAGATACCCAAATTGTCCCTGCGTCCCAATGTCCATACTATCCATCCTAAATAGCATGTGAGATTAAACTAAGTATGTCCCAAAGCATAGTATGTTGAAAAGAGTATGCCAAAAGTCCCCGGATGGTCTACTATTTCCGGTAGATTTTTGAAGTGTGGATCCGTGCACACTATAGAGGCTAATATTGCCCACAACCCATTCCGCGTTGGATGAGGATTCAGTTCAGAACTACAAACACAAGTAAAAAGTGTTAAAAACTACAAAACATGGCAAATATGCACGATCGACGCTGAGAGGTTGTTTGAGTGACTAATAATCAGTTCAAACTGATAGAAAATATTTATTTAATGTTATATGTGTTATTTTTCATCTGCACATACCAATGTGGACTTTTATAAAGATCTGATTGGCCATTAACTTTTAAATGCATCATTATGCATTAATATGAGGAGAGTTCTCTACATGAAAGACTCGCGACTGCAGATCAACGTGCTGCATTTCTCTCCGATACGGTAGAAAATTAGCTAAATGAAATGTGGAGGATGTAAGATCATTGACAGGGCAGTTTACGGTGACTGGATGCGACAGAGAGCAAAGACGCAATTGTATGACGTGATAGTATGTCCCAAAGCTTCTTTTGCTACACACTCAAAAGTAAGTACTTTTTGTTCACAGAAAGAGTACATACTTTTAGGGCGTAGTACAGTAGGTGGACAACCAAAATGGGTATTACCGCCGCGCATACCGCCGCCGCAGGGCCGTTGCGTTAACTGAAATTCAGTCGCGTGTAAAAAACTACCGCCAGGTGGCGCAAAGGGACGGATTGGAAAGTGACTGTAATAATAAAATGTCGGTTTGTAAACGGAGATGAAAGGATGAAGTAAAACAACAATAACATTATAATATAACATTTTAACATCCTTAAAAACCATTAGAAAATTTAAAGTGAGAGTTAATTTCAAAACGTGGGGTAGTCTTTGGCTACAGTCTATGCATCAAAAATTAAAAGAAAGACGAAAGACCTTTACACAAAGTCTTACTGCATGCTATTGTCATTAAACAGTCATTACTAGGCATATATAGCCTATATATATATATATATACATATATATATATATATATATATATATATTAGGAGCACACACACACGGATTAAAAATGTAATACTTTCATTCTGGTTTGCTCTTAGCAAAAAAAAAAAGTTCCATATGCGGAGAGCAATAATTCTTATTAACTGCTATTGTTCTTGATTTTTTTTTTATTGTTGTTATTGTTAGGCTATATATGCTATGTAACGTTTAGTGATTTTGATATTGCAGACTAAAATACCGGCAGGAATAAATATTTTGGCTAATTTACTCATTAAAACCAAAGGTGTTCATCAGTGATTGTACATCAAGAGCAAGGACACGTTGTGTGCATTTTGTTTTGTGCTTTTACCAGAACGAAACGCTCGATTGTCTGTGTGAAAACTGCGCGTGTGCACGAGCGCCAAGAGAACTAATAACAGCAGCAACGAGCACTGGCCATGATTTCAGAAACAACACGTTCCAGCGGATAGATCGCCTCTTATTTAACACAGACCTATATCTTATCGAATTGAGATATTTCTTTCTTTTTAGGTACAATTATTCGCTGAGTTTGAGTTCACTTTTGGGACGTTTCAGATTCTTGCAGAGAGCCAGCTGAAAGCGCACCCTGTTTTTTTATTTTACTTTATTTTTCAAAAGTAGCCTACAAGGTTTTGTTGTTATTGTGAGCGTACACAAATAAAAGTAGACCATTTGTAGTCTTGCTTCAATCTGAGTAGCGTTTCCCAAAAGCATTGTAAGCCTAAGTTGATTGTAGCACCATTGGTTTCAATGGAGCTACGATCAACTTAAGCTTATGATGCTTTTGGGAAACGCTGCCCTGTAGGCTATCACCAAAAATGACGGAAGGCCTGTTTTAAGTTGTTTCAGCTGTCATGAGGAGAAAATCCATCAGAACGCGCCGGCGCTTTCGTCAGCCAGAGGGATAAAAATGTAACCAATTTAGTTTCATATTTATATTTAAATATTGGGCTATAGCCTAATATAATTTATTTTAAGATGTCACCAATGTTGATTATGAAAAGTGAATAGCATGATGGATGCGCAATGTCGGGAGACATGCAGCGGGTCAGACATAAGTTTGACCACTTCATTAAGTTTTGTTTTATAGTAAGTCTTTCTTTAAAGTGAATTTCGTTTTGTAGAAATTGTATCTTAATTTCAATACATTTTTCATCAACCAATTGGCTATATTTAATAATTAGGAAGAAAACCAAGAACGTCGGGTGTGGAATGGATTGCGTAACAAACGAAACCATGTTTCCGCAGCCTTTAAATAAGGCTCAATCAATATAGCCTACGTCTTTCTGTTTTAATTAAATTTAATTGTTACTTTATTACATGTCTTTATTACTTAAATAATTGATAAGATGTTTTTGGTCGAACAATATATTTTAGCTGGTCTAGTTAGACACAACTAGACCAGCAGTAGTGGCTTATTGTGCAAACTTTTTTTTTCCTACCACACGCCAAACTCATAACATTTCTTGCAAATTTAAAAAACAAAAACAAAAAAAAAAACCACAAAACAACAAAAAAAAAAAAAAAAAACACGACGCTCCGACTTTTAAAAATCCCTCCTCGCTCCAGTCAAAACTTCGCACATACTCTGCTCGGCAGCAGCAGACGCTGGCAACGCGCGGGGGAGGGTTGATCCCATTCGAACTTCTGCAAATCCCCATAACACAAACAAATAAAGAAACTTACTGCAAATGCTCATAACAAGAGTCTAACAATTGTGTATTTCGTCAGCTTATTTGATCAGATCAGGATGTTAAAATTAACAAAAAGCACCAAGATTGCAAAAAGGTCTGTCACGCGCATAGCTTAGGCTAATATTTTGAGTCTCCCGCCCTCTGGATTAATGGCTTTGGTGACAAACATTTTAAACAAAGCGCCCTTCCCCCTGTCTCAAACTTATCAAGTGTTGCAGAGCAAGCACTGTTAGGTTGAGTGAGTGCTTTTTATACACTCAAGAACATTATACATTGATATATAAATGGAACATAATCGGTTTGTTGTTTTTGTTTGTTTTTCTTTAACATTTTTATTTTATTTCTTTGTCTTTAAGGAACATTGGATGGCAGTAAAGATTCTGTACAGTTATTGTTCTAATAATACGGAGCAATAATGTAACATATCTTGGTCAATTCTTTCGAGCTGCTTTACAGCTTAACCACAGTTTGCAACATCAGCAGTTATTGAAATGAACTGAATCAACACAGATCTGCTGATATAAATAAATAGGCCTAAATAAATAGCAAAAACCAAGATTGGGTTTGTACGGTTCATTTGAACTATAATTTAATAATTTATGTTATGATGTTATAGAGGTACAATGTACAGATGCCTATATGTTTTGCATAAAGTAAGAATATTTAATAAAGAATCTTAAACTTCCAATATTAAACATGTTCTCGTCATTTTGCTCTTAACTGCAGTCAAAATACAAATAGGCCTATAACATATTGTGTAGCCCATTGTGGAGAGTCAGATTAGGCGCAAACTATCTATAGCAGAAACTTTTTATCTTAATAGCCTAGCACTTGTTGAATAACAAAATGTTGATTATTGGGATATCAACGTTTTTTTTTTTGTTTTTTTTTCGTAATTGTGTAGCTTATGGCATGACATTTCTTTTTGTAATGTTTATGAGCGTGTTAATGGATACAAACTGCACAATTGCAGTTTATCAGATTGTTACATAGCTATAATTGCACGATATGGTTGAAACATTAACACATTAAAATCGTCTGATAATCATACAGTAGTTAACAAGAACCCTTTGTAAGCGATGTATTACCATTACATCATGGGCATACCGGACACCCCCGCAGCCCCCACGCTATGATGGGCCCCGTTGCAGATTATTTACTAGCCTTTGCTTTTTTAGAACTAAACTCAATTGACTAAAGATAAAAATAAAGCATCCAACTGAATCAGTTGGATGCTTTATTTTTTATCTTTAGTCAATTGAGTTTAGTCGAAAATGCAAGCAGAATACAATAGAAAATAGTGCTAAATTACCACAAAAGGGGGGGAAATTCACTCTTGTTTCCATCGCCTTTTGTAAGGTATCCAAGACAACAGCAAGCTTTGATGCGCTGTTACTGTGTTACTGTTAGCGGTCGTGTGCCGAGACAAATAAATATGTTCGGTCTTTGCTTAGATATTATTATTATTATTATATTGCCCAAATGTAAATATCCTAGCCAATAAGTCTAGCGTTAGGCTATTTCTTTATTCTTTTACTGTAAATACATGAATTTAGTTTAGGCTATATATCATTTGATGCACCGATCGAAATTACTGAAAATTTGCGGCCGAAACAGCAATTTACGCGCTTGTCTAGAAGGGAACCTTATATAGCCTAGCCTATTACGCAAATTTGTGTCTAACTTAGAATTTAGACCATCTAAAATATATTGTTAGACCAAAACATCTTATCAATTAATTAAGTAATAAAGACATGTATTTAAGAAATTTAATAAAAACAGAAAGACATCTATTGATTCAGCCTTATTTAAAGGCCGCGGAAACATGAGTTCTTTTGTTATGCAATCCATTCCACACCCCACGTTCATGGTTTTCTTCCTAATTATTAAATATAGGCAATTGGTTGATGAAACATTGATTGAAATTAAGATACAATTTCTACAAAACGAAATTTACTTTAAAGAAAGACTTACTTTAAAAAAAAAACTTAATGAAGTGGTCAAACTTATGTCTGACCCGCTGCATGTCTCCCGACATTGCGCATCCGTCATGCTATTCACTTTTCATAATCAACATTGGTGACATCTTAAAAAAATATATATTAGGCTATAGCCCAATATTTAAATATAAATATGAAACTAAATTGGTTACATTTTTATCCCTCTGGCCGACGAAAGCGCTGGCTCGTTCTGATGGATTTTTCTCCTCATGACAGCTGAAACAACTTAAAACAGGCCTTCCGACATTTTTTGGCGATAGCCTACAGATTGATGCAAGACTACAAATGGTCTACTTTTATTTGTGTACGCTCACAATAACAACAAAACCTTGTACTTGTGAAAAATAAAATAAAATAAAATAAATAAAAAACAGGGTGAGCTTTTAGCTGGCTCTCTGCGAGAATTTGAAACGTCTCAAAAATGAACTTAAACTCAGCGAATAATTGTACCTAAAAAGAAAGAAATATCTCAATTCGATAATAAATTCGTAGGTCTGTGTTAAATAAGAGGCGATCTATGTGCTGGAATGTGTTGTTTCTGAATTTGTATTTGATATTTTAAGGAATAGAAAACACTCCTGCATTTAAATGCGGCTGCAGGAGTTGCAGTTTTTTTATGACGTTTTATTAATCCGTCCATTCTTTTTAGTTTTAATGATTTAGCTAAATCGTGCCTTAATAATGGGAGCGAAATTATTCAGTGACTCACGTTTTAAAATAAAGGATATAATTCATGAAACACGCAACAATTTCTTAATCAGTGTCCAAACAGATAGGCTATATTTTTCCTAAGTAGTTATCTGTCAAAATAAAGGACAGGTAACGAATAACAAAGTATGTGCGTGTCAAAAATCCATACTGTTTTATTAAAGGAGTTTAAAATATAAATAAAAAATGTATTTGTGATAAATATAGGCATAATATGTGAGAAAATTGACATTTTGCATAAAGATAAATATGCTTAGATGCATTTGTTGGATAACGTGGTTAAAGCTCCACTCAGCGGTCAAAAGCTGCAAATGCACATAGCGATGCGGCGGCGGCTGCGGCGGTAGAAACACCATTTTGGATGGCCACCTACTGTATAAGTAGGCGAATTGGGACGCAGCAAATGACTAAAAGTAATCCGCCATTTTGTCTGACAAAGCAGTCAGGGGTTAGAAGATTAACCTCGGTGGAGTTAAACTTGAAAATTTTTGTATACTGACATCTTTCCCAACCCAACTTTAAGAATAGATTAACAGCGATATTTTTTTTATCGCCCGATAAGAGTCTGCCGTTAACACAGCACGTTAACGCCGATAACGGCCCACCACTACTTTAATACATTCATACAAAAAACAAAACAAAATTCTCTCTGAGGATTTATGTTGTTCAGGTTTAACTGATTAATCAGCTGAATGTTTTCATTCCTGTTCTAGACTCTCTAACTGCAGTGTAACAGAAGAAGGTTGTAAAGCTCTGGCTTCAGCTCTGAGATCAAACCCTTCACACCTGATAGAGCTGGATCTCACAGGAAATGATCCTGGACAATCAGGAGTGAAGGAGCTCAGTGATTTACTACATGATCCAAACTGTCAACTGAAGAAACTGAGGTGAGACAAGATGAAATAATGAACATAATAAACAAAATATGCAGGCTAAATATTCATAACAAATATATAATTTTAGTCATACAATAAGTTTGTTGCATCAAAATGATCAAGATCAGATCATATGCTGCTGCTACAGGTCAAATAGATGTTATGGGTCAGTATATGTGCTATTCTGGAGTATGGTACCTTGACAATTAACATGCACAATTTTGTTTTTGTGCACATTTCTGGTTAAAAATTCTAGAAAATCTTTCAGTCAAATTGTTTACTGAACACAAATGTTTCTATGGCAATGATATTGCTTTGGTAGGCATATGGCAAACAACAACAACAACTGCAGGATGGAGGGATTTGTAATACAGATGTTGTCTTATTTACAACATGACATTGCGTAGCCACCACACACTGGACTACTGTGTCTTCTGAGGCAGCGGCAGAAACGTTGGAGGCCGGTATATGCGGCTTTATTCCATGCTGTCATCTCTGTCAGTTTAAAAACATGTCTCCGTTATATTGTTATTCTGCTCCTCCAACACTTTGCAACAACACAACCTTGTTTCTGCTGCGACTTTCAGTATGTTTCCTATAACAAATGTCTGACGTTTACATTTTACGTGGCATGAGAAAGTCACATAAACTACATGAATTCTAATCAGAGCGGTCAGACTGAAACAGATTTCCAGAAATGCGATTTGAAAAGATTTTTTTAACCACATATAAATGTCGTTTGAAATGGATTTGTAAAAATTGCATTTCATGTGATTTTTGGCCATTCAGATTTGCTGAATCTGATCGGATTTCAATCGGATGTGCGCAAAATTGGATTTGGACTGACAGTCTGAACAAGACTTATGAGTCTCAAGCCTAAAAGCCAGAAAGATCTTGAGGCCTTAATTTCACACTCTGTATTCATACTGAAAATCATGATCTAGTGAGCTTTTGACCTTCTGCCCTGTGGGACGTTTCTGTTCTTATGAGTTTGCTTTAGACTGAGTATCTCTTTAGTTTCTTTTTTAAAAATCTCTGACTATTAGACTTTGTTTTCAAGTATTTGTATGTTTATTTGTATATTTAAATGTTGTAAATTGTTAAATCTAAATAACTGACTAGAGCTTGTCTATAGAACAATAAATACGTTTTTTATCTTATCACTCATTTTTGTAATGCAACATACATTTAGTTGAGAACTGAATTGACTCTTCTGCAGGTTTTTGAGTGCTGCTGCAGATGAAGCCTGTCAGTATGTGAACAGAGTTGTGGGTTAACTGGTTACACCTGAGAGAGCTGAATCTGAGTGAACATGAACTAGGAGACACAGGAGTGAATTAGATCGCTGCTCTACTGCAGGATAAAAACTGCCATTTATTTAAAATATTACATTACTTTCAATGGTAATGTTGCTGAAGCTGATAATAATTTTTCCTCAGTTATTTGAGTCAGAGCAGTTTTGTTTCTCAGTGTAACACAGAGCCACAACAATGTAAAGATTGAAATTAAATCACAGAGAGATGTCTGGAAGAGATGGGCGTGAGATGTTGAGAGACACAGGAACATGCGTGTGGTTGTCTTTTAAGGACAAACAATCCAAAACGCCTCCTTGGATGCGGCAGCATATGGCGAGGGTGCAATTTCTGCGGGCAGTTTTGTCGCCATTTATGGCCTAATTTGCATAGTATAATATGAAGTATCCGATCTGAGTCCATTTTCTTCGAAGTACTATTAAAAATAGAAAAATCCATTTTACAGTAATGTAACATACATTGTTAATTAGAACATTCTGAGAGGGTTAAAATGAACTAAACATGCTAGGTGGCAAAGACATTAAGGGAGAGATACAGTTTTATACTTGAATATAACGTTTAGAGTGAGACTAACACAACTACAGTCAATACTAAGCTTATATAATATGGATACATGCATGCACACTTGAATACAACAACAGGTACACTTTGGCATAGTCATATTTTGAGGCTAAATGTAAATACAGTCTCCATACGTGTGTGTGTGTGCATGTCTGTATGTGTGGGTGTGATGTGTATTGGGGTTTTGGCCAGTGTCTGTGTGCCACATGGCCATTAGCCCAACATGGGGCGAACAAGGGTGACTCCTTTAAAATCCCTGGAGCTGGTGAGAATGTCTTCTGCTTAGCTTCAATGAGGCAACAAAGATGCCAATGGGGCAATCTGACCCAGATCTGTCGGAGCCATGATCTGTGAGTTGTACGAAGGAGGGTAAATGTTAAAAGCTTTCTTTAGTTTAAAGTTGTTGATGATCCTGTGCAGATGCTACAATGGTGAGAAAAGTGATATATTTGTCATACAGTGCGGCCACGGTCATGTGACAAGCATGACGCATCATCATGGAAACAATAAAGGAAACGTTCTAATAGAGGCCTTAACTCTGGGAGGTCAGCCAGAATATTTTAAACTTATTTGTGAAAGGGTTCATTTAATTTTAATTTAATTCATAATTTAATCTAATTTCTTCCCAATGTCCATTTTCAAATAAAGTTATCGGGTGACAGAGTTGTTGTCACCTCGTGTAGTGTGTAACCCCCTGTTGCGGATCATTTACTGTACGTAGTGTCATGTAGTGTGAACACCACAACGACTTCAAGACTCCACAGCAAGTCATGTAGTCTGAACTGTACAGCGATCTGCCGACGTTTGAAGTCCTGTAGTGTGAACATGGCATTAGTTGATCATCATAGATCTGAATCATTGTCTTTTATCTTTCTGTATTCAGTCTGAGTAGATGCAGTATTACAGAGAAACAGTGTGTCATCCTGACTTCAGCTCTGAAATCAAACCCGTCACACCTGAGAGAGCTGAACCTGAGCGGGAATAACATAGGAAACACAGGAGTGAACCACTTATGTGACATACTGAAGGATTCACACTGTAAACTGGAGAGATTGAGGTCAGTAACATTCTTCACATACAAGAATCAAAATGCTTAAAGTCACTTTAACAGTTTAAACCAAAACACTTTATACTCAATATCTCACACTGAGTCTGAGTTCACATTATATTTGTGAAAACAGTTTCATCTTAGTATTTTGTGATCTGGTGAAATAAAGATGAATATCTCTCTTCCTCTGTCTGTTTTGTTTGCTTATGAAGATGACATGACTTTAAGAATAAATAGTTTTCTTCTCTCTCTGCTAATGTAGGTTAAGCTTCTGTTATATGACAGATGAAGGTTGTTCTGCTCTGACTTCAGCTCTGAAATCAAACCCGTCACACCTGAGAGAGCTGAACCTGAGCTGGAATAAACTAGGAGACTCTGGAGTGAAAAACCTCAGTGATCTACTAATAAACCCACAATTCAAGCTGGAGGAACTGGAGTTAGTATCATTATATTGTATTTACCGTTTAATTTATTTTAAGACAACAGGGCACAATTCACATTATTTGTAGCGCTGTATCTCCATCTGAAGAAAGTTTGACAAATGGAATTAGTTAACGGGTTTGTATGTGTCACAAATGGCTGGTTGTAATGAAGCCCATGACAATGTGAATACAATAACACTGTCTTTAATCACAAATCTAACATGTAGGAGAGATAAAACACAACCACTTCAACATAAACAACAGAACAATGACTAAACAGAATTGAGTTTAAATACACAGACAGAGTAATCAAGGTAAAACAGAACAGCTGCAGGAACTAATTAACAACCAAGAACACTAACTAGGGAACACAGACAGCAACACCATGATAATAAAACACAACAAAACTGTTACACAAATAGATTATTCTGAAATGTTGCATTTATACTGGACTAATGGTACTTTTCACTAAATCTTCTTTTATTAAGCAAAATGTATATTTAGAGATTGTAAATTACACTCTAAAATTATTTAATAACTGATTCAAGTATAATAAATTATTGCATTAAAAATGTAAAAATAGACCATTTAAATGTTTATTTTTCTATTGTTTCTACATTGATCCTATATATTAATGTACAGTGATGAATTCACTTATTTTTGGGAGTGAGGATGGATCCAGACTTGGATTGTAACTAGTATCCTCAAATGCTCCTGTCTTGGTTTGTTTGTTTATATCATTAAGTTTTTGCTGGTTTATTAGTGACTGTATGACATTAATTCATGATTCATTTAACTCACACATGAACTGAACATGGATTTGAGTCATTTTCTCTTTCTGTCTTCAGTCTGTATGGATGCAGTATTACAGAGGAACAGTGTGTCATCCTGACTTCAGCACTGAAATCAAACCCCTCACACCTGAGAGAGCTGAACCTGAGCTGGAATAATCTAGGAGACTCTGGAGTGAAAAACCTCAGTGATCTACTGATGAACCCACAATTCAAGCTGAAGAAACAACAGTTAGTATCATTATACTGTACAGCAGTTACAGTAAGATTAAAGTTTATTTATTTCAAGACAGAAGAGCTTATGTTTCATTCTTTATAGTAATGCACTTTCTGGGTTTTCCCTATTGGTCGCATTTTTTTTTTTTTTAAATGTAGTAAAATAGATTTGCAGAAATCTGGCTTTTCAACAGAGAATAAAGAATAGAGAGATCAAATAAATAGTTAAAAATGAAAGTGAAGAAACAGTATCTTCATCACACAGAACTAGAGTAACTTGGTTTCAAAACAGACTATTGGAAACTAAATGCTGCTTAAGCTCTTCAATAAGATGATCATCATAAGATGAACTATTTTTATTTCTCTGTCTTCAGTCTGTATGGATGCAGAATTACAGAGAAACAGTGTGTCATCCTGACTTCAGCTCTGAAATCAAACTCGTCACACCTGAGAGAGCTGAACCTCAGTGGGAATAAAATAGAAAACACAGGAGTGAAGCACTTATGTGACGTACTGAAGGATTCACACTGTAAACTGGAGAGATTGAGGTCAGTAACATTCTTCACATACAAGAATCAAAATGCTTAAAATCACTTTAACAGTTTAAACTAAAATACATTATACTCAATATCTCACACTGAGTCTGAGTTGAAGTTTGGACTTGAATTAGCTCATTTTCTAATTTTTCTCATTGTGAATCATTCAGATCAAAGACGTTCACAGCTGTACAGTTTTAGATAATTGAAATCTTGAAAGTGATGTTGATGTCTAACATATTAAAGTTATCTGTGTCTTTTGTTTTCCTCCATATTCAGTTGTCAGTTTCTGCAACTAACTTTCAATACATTTGTACAAAGAACAAATTTTCACTTTAATGATTTCTATTGTTCAGGTTTAACTGATTAATCATCTGAATGTTTTCATTCCTGTTCTAGACTCTCTAACTGCAGTGTAACAGAAGAAGGTTATAAAGCTCTGGCTTCAGCTCTGAGATCAAACCCTTCACACCTGATAGAGCTGGATCTCACAGAAAATGATCCTGGACAATCAGGAGTGAAGGAGTTCAGTGGTTTACTAGAGGATTCAAACTGTCAGCTGAAGACACTGAGGTGAGATGGGATGAAATAATGAACAAAATTACTTATATGCAGGCTAATTATTCATAACAAATATATTATTTTAGTTATACAATAAGCTGGACAATTTGTTGCATCAAAATGATCAAGACCAGATCAGATTCTGCAGGTTCTGACATGATGATGATAACCGTCAACACAGTTTTGTTGTGGTACAAGCTACAGGTGAAATAGACATTATGGGTCAGTATATGTGCTATTCTGGAGTATGGTATACCTTGACAATTAACATGAACAATTTTGTTTTTGTGCACACTTCTCATTAAAAATTCTAGATAATCTTTGTCAAATTGTTTTCTGAACACAATTGTTTTCCATCAAGTCCAGATTCACTGTATCTCTACAGCAGGTCTGTGAGTCTCCAGATGTTCACAAACATGCAGTTTCACAAGCCAGTTTTCTCTGCTGATGTTTCTCACACCTCCTGATTAAAAGCCAGAAAGATCTTGAGGCCTTAATTTCACACTCTGTATTCATACTGAAAATCATGATCTAGTGAGCTTCTGCCCTTCTGCTCTGTCTGACTTTCTGTGCTTATGAGTTTGTTTTAGGACTGAGTGTCGCTCTAGTTTCTATTCAATAACTCTATTAGACTTTAAGTATTTATATTTATTTGTGTATTTAAATGTTCAAAGAAAAGTGTTTCCTCTAAATAACTAACTAGAACTTGTCTTTAGAACAATAATTAAGTTTTTTATCTTATCAATCATGTTTGTAATGCAACAGTCATTTAGTTGAGAACTGAATTGACTCTTCTGCAGGTTTTTGAGTGCTGCTGCAGATGAAGCCTGTCAGTATGTGGAGAGAGTTGTGGGTGAAAACCCGTTACTCCTGAGAGAGCTGAATCTGAGTGAACGTGAACTAAGAGACACAGGAGTGAATCAGATCGCTGCTCTACTGCAGGATAAACACTGTCTACTCAACACACTGACGTGAGTACTTCCTCACAGTATTTCAGTCAGAGCAGTTTTTTTTCTCAGCCTCAACAATGTAAAGTAATAAAATTAAACAGGAAATTAAAAACACACAATTTAAATATGACATCAAGCTTTAAATGTTTAATTAATAATTTAATTATTTCAATTACTGGAGAGGGAGATCAATGGTTTTCCTCCAGAGCTTAGAAAACTCTTCAAATAAGTGACAGATTGAAAAAACAGCTGCTCTATAAACACAGAGATTTCTTTCCTAACTTTCACACGTTAATTCTGTGTAAATTAAATATAATTGTATATACATGTTCAAAACAAGTTTTTTTTTTTTTTTTGTGACATCAGAACTGTTAATAACTGCTTTCAGTTTAATGTTTGTATTTCACAAAATGTAAAATGTCTAATTTTGGTGCAGCATATACTGTAACTTTTGGACAAGTGCATTTAAAAAATCTGTGATGAGTATCTGCCTGTAATAAGATCCACTGAAGGCATGTTGACTGAACACAAATGCAGCTTTTTTCTAGCGATGCTACTCCTGATACTGAGGCTTCGAAGCTTGTGTCGAGAACGTCAGGTATTTCCCGCCGGAGCTTCGTATCGAGGCTTGTATTGTTTTAGTGAAATGACGTCACCGGTGACATTCGAAACCTCGTTTGATTGAAGTGCTTCAAAAAGGGGTTCACTTTTGGCGGAACAATGTTTGTTTCCCCCTCCTGTCACACAAGCACTTCCTCTTCTTTCTCCCCAGTCCACCTTAATCACTTTCACTTTTTTATCCATTTTAAAGAACTTTGTTTTTTCTCGTATGTTCAACAAAATCATTTTTGACATTTCAGTTTCAAAATTATGAAACAACACTGAGCATAAATACTTCACACAACTAATTATTTATTTGTGTATGTTAATGTGTAAAACAGAACAGCTGCAGGAACTAATTAACAACCAAGAACACTAACAAAGGAACACACACAGACAGCAACACCATGATAATAAAACACAACAAAACTGATACACAAATAGATTATTCTGAAATGTTACATTTATACTGGACTAATGGTACTTTTCACTAAATCTTTTATTAAACAAAATGTGTATTTAGAGATTGTAAATTACACTCTAAAATGACTTAATAACTGATTCAAGTATAATAAATTCTTGCATTAAAAATGTAAAAATAGACCATTTAAATGCTTGTTTTTCTATTGTTTCTATATTGATCCTATATATTAATCTAGAGTGATGAATTCACTTATTTTTGGGAGTAAGAACGGATCCAGACTTGGATTGTAACTAGTATCCTCAAATGCTCCTGTCTTGGTTTGTTCGTTTCTATCATTAAGTTTCCATATTTTTTGCTGGTTTATTAGTGACTGTATGACATTTATTCATGATTCATTTAACTCACACATGAACTGAACATGGATTTGAGTCATTTTCTCTTTCTCTCTTCAGTCTGTATGGATGCAGTATTACAGAGAAACAGAGTGTCATCCTGACTTCAGCTCTGAAATCAAACCCGTCACACCTGAGAGAGCTGGACCTGAGCTGGAATAAACTAGGAGACTCTGGAATGAAAAACCTCAGTGATCTACTGATGAACCCACAATTCAAGCTGGAGAAACTACAGTTAGTATCATTATACTTTATAGCAGTTACAGTGAGATTTGAAGTTTTTATTTCAAGACAGCAGGACTTGTTTCATTCTTTATAGCAGTGCACTTTCTGGGTTTTCCCTCTTGGTCGTGCATTTTTTTTTTTTTTTTTAATCTAGTTAGATAGATATGCAGAAATTTGGCTTTTCAACTCATTTGAGTGCAGTGTTTTGAGAAGTGGTTCACTTTTGGTGTAACAATGTGTGTTTTTTCCCTCTCGTGTTACACAAGCACTTCCACTTCTCTCTGTCCAGTCCACGATGGATCGGCGACAGAGGGTTTCACACTGCATGACTTTACAATAGAAAGAATCGCATGCAAACTACGTTTCACAGCCAAACACACGCGAGAAGTAACAAGGAAACAACGCGATATCACGCGTTCAAGACCGGAGTTCTCACGTGAGACTGGCTCTGCGTCTCAATCAGCTCCCTAGGTCGTGAATCAGTATATAATGAAAGTGATTGTGGCTGATATCCTGATCAGTGCCCTGACTACTGAACTAGGGATCTGATTGAGACACACGGCCATTATTATTAAAAATAGTAGCCTGCGAGAAGTTTGAAATACGAATTGCCTGTGCGCTGATTTGCAGTGAAAACAACAAAAATAAAAGAAGAATAGGGAGAAGGAAATGTTTGGGGAGACACGAGGAACAAGGATTGTGTGTTCTGCAACGACAGTTGGAGCTAAAACATAACTTTTCAATGTGCTGCTGTTGTGGATGGTCAAGCAAATGTTTGTGCTTTGTTTCTGTTTGATAGAATTGTAATGTTTATGTGTACGAAGCCATGGTTGCTGATGTTGTGGTCTATAACTCCCCCCCGAACTCCCCGCTGCTCTGTATCTTGCTCTCTCATTGGCTGTTGGTCATCGCCGATGTAGTTTTCAGTCAGAACACTTTTCACACAGCAGGATTTTGAATCGCCGACAGGTCCAGATATTTAGCATGCCAAATATCTCACAGGCGTCGGCGACTTGGTGATTCTCTCAAATCGCGTCTTTGCTCATTCACACTGCGTGATTGTCACTCGCGTGAACGAGCACCGATTTGCCTGTGATTTCGGGCATTTGTCGGCAATTTCTCAAAACCTGTCGGCGAGCCAAAATCGGGGCTAAAATCGTGCAGTCTGAACTCGGCATTAATCACTTTCACTTTTTTTATCCATTTTAAAGAACTTTGTTTTTTCTCGTACGTTCAAAAAAATCATTGCCCAGTTACAAAATTATGAAACATTATGAAACAACACTGAACAAAATACTTCACAGAACTAATTATTTATTTGTGTATGTTAATGTATCATGAACCATGTAACACATTTTAGCACTATCAAACTCTCTGCGTACATTAAAAGGCTTGAGAAATTAACCATGTTTCAAATCATCTGGCTGGAAAGCTTCAAAGCTTCATGAAGCTTCATCTCGCCACCACTACTTTATTCAAATAAATGCAAACAAAATTAAAATAACAAAGAAAGACTTGACTAAGGAACATGAACATAAACCTCACCAACAGCAGTTACAGGAAACGAAGACAGACAAAAGACAATGGTAACATGAGGGCTATATACACACAGAGAGACACTACTGATCAAACTAGAAACACCTGAACACAATGACAAAATCACATGAGGAGCAAGACTGAGAGAATTATACAAAATAAAAGACATGAAAACATAAACTAAACTAAACCTAGAACAGACGTGACACTCTCTCACAGTGCAGCACTAAAGCAGATGAACCTTTTCCAAAACTTGTTTGATTGTCTTCTGATTAAGGAAATACTTTCATTCCTTAATCTGTTAAAGGTGCAGTAAGTGGTATTTTAACTACGCTGTTGGACATTGTTGATATTTGAAATCAACCCACACAAACACACCCCTCTCTTCATTGCTTCGCCTCCAAAACTCACACTCCAATCATAACCTCTCGAACCCCGGCCTGATCGCTGCTGGCATGCAAGGCGAGTGCACTACCAATGACGCCAAGCATTGCATTTTCTAGCAGTCATCAGTGTGCAGTGGTTTAACCCTTTGAGCGGTACGGTCCCACATATGGGATTTTTATTTCAGTGCCCCTGGGCGTACGGTCCCACATATGGGATTTCGAACGTTCAGCGACGTCACATAACTGCCAGATTCAAACTGCTCTTTCGCGCTCTGGCTGCGAGACGGACGCCCGCAGCTCTTGTCATATATCACAGCTATGCAGTGTTTTCAGCCACATAACCTTTCTTTTAAGGTTTCAGACATTTAAATACGCATAAGTACCATTAAAACAATATATTTAGAGTTTATAAAATACACACTGATGTCAGACATCAGTGGAAGGAGCAATAACAATCCATTCATAAACAATTTGCCGACATTTATTCATATCAGGCACACATAATGGGCCCAAGTAACTACAAGTTTACTCTATTATTCTTCCAGTTCACCAGCCACTTACTTGCATATATTTCGGGAGAAACTGATGAATTCACCTGCTGTAAATCCGACTGACAGGACTATGCGAACTGAGGAGCAAACTAAGATGGCGGCGCCCATCTCGCGTTATAGATCAAGATAAAGATCATTTATAAAGGCTTTTAAACGACAAAACACACTCACTTACACATATTTGAGGATCGGAATATCAGATAGTTGATGACATGATAAGCAAGTTTGTGAATATTTTAAATAAAAAAGGAAAAACAAAATAATAGCGATCCACCTGTCATACAGTGTTATTGTGGCTGCGCTCAGCGCTCGTGACACGCAAGACGCGTCGCTATGGAAACATTAAAGGCAAACGTTCTAAAATAACGGTTGCCTTAAAAAAACTCACTCTGGGGGGACAGTTAGAATATTTTAAACTCACGCTCGAAAGGGTTAACTGCAGAACTCTCACTATCTGGCCACTGTTACACACGCAATGTGAGTGGATGTCTGTTTATCACAGCTGACGCGCAACAAAATGCTTCATGAAAAATAAAGCGCAGTTGATGAACAAATGACAAGCACAAAAAATGAACATACAGTACACAAGAGTAAATACAAAGTGTTCTTTGTTAGTTGCAAACAGCACAGATGTTCACAGCTCCAGACAATCAAAACCCAGTGTCAATCAGAAATCGGAATCAAAGCAGTTTTCAGGCCTTCTCTCTTAGCTCTCTCTAGCGCTGGAAAGATTTTCTAATATAACCGGGTCCTAAAGCGCTTGCCCAAACCTTCATTCCAGTGAGATTCTTTTGAGCTGTTTTGTATTGTTTCCCATTTTTCGTTCTACAGATTTTTTTCCTTATTTTCAAATCTCCCTCTTGTCAATGTCAGCTTTATTTGTATAGCACTATTCAAACAACACATGTTGATCATCTTCCGGTTATGGAGTGGTACTGAGAAGACAAAAGAAAACGACCCTCCTACATTGTTAAGTAATAATCCTTCAAAATCACTTAAAACTTTATCACATCTTTTGGTAATTAATGTACAAATGACTAACGACTAAAATGGCACCGAAAAAAAAAAGAACTCAAGAAAAAGTGAATAACGAATTGCAAGAGATGTCACAAGATTCTGATCACGCAGACGAGCTAAGACAGATGGAGGAAGATGACGACAGTGAAGCTATGAAAGTAACTGAGTTGAACCCCAGCAATGCAGATGTTTTACAAGCCATTAAAGAAATGGACAAACGAGTTACGAGTAAAATCGACGGCGTTATGTCAGCGATCAAAGAGGTGAAGGAGCGAGTGAAAGAGGCCGAGGAATGCATTTCGGGAGCGGAGGATGAAATCGTTCAGCTGCGTGCTCACACGAACTCACTTGAATCACAAGTTAAAAAACTGACAGACAAAGTTGACGACATGGAAAACAGAAACAGACGGAACAACCTAAGGTTGGTGGGATTACTGGAAAAAGAAGAGGGAAACGATGCATGTGCTTTCTTAGAGGCCTGGATTCCAAAAACTTTAGAAATGGACTCGAGCACATCTTTAGTCATAGAGCGCCCACATAGAGTGGGTCCACAACGAAACATAGGTGACCAGAACACAAGACGAGATGCTAGTGCATCATCAAGAACACTAATAATGAAGTTCTTGAACTACAAACAAAAAGAACAGGTGCTAAGAGCGGCCAGGTCCAAGGGGATGATTTCATACAAGGAACACACTCTTTGTTTCCATTCAGATGTTTCTGCAGAAGTTCACAAGAAGCAGAGAGCCTATGATGGTGTGAGACAGAGTCTACGAGAGAGAGGAATCAGTAAGCACAGGATCATCTACCCTGCTCGTCTACTTGTTACACATCAGGATAAATCAAGGGTGTTTGACACACCAGTGGCAGTGGAAAGCTTCATAGAAGAATTAGACAAAGAATAAAGGTGGGCGCAGTTCAGCTGGACTATTATAGTCTTGATTGTAGGCTGCTTTAAAATAGGTCAGATTGCATTCCACAAATTTCGTTATCCTTTTTTTTTTTTTTTTTTTTTTTTTTTTTTTTTTTTTTTTTTTTTTATGAGGACTGAATCAACAATAATATGTTCGATTGTATTGGTAACTTGTAATTTTTGAAATTTGTAATTTGTAAATAGGCAGATTCAGTTGTTATTGTTCTATGGAGATGTGAAAATATGCATTTACACTCTAATATAATAAGTGAGAATAAGTTTACAAATAATAATAAATTTGTAATAAATTTAGGGCTGTGATAATATATATAGATAAAGGTACCTGATAGTTTCTCACGGGTGTGTGGACCAATCAATGCAGTATATAAGGGGTGTTTAGGGGTGGGTGTTTAAATGCAGTAGCATGTACGGTACTGGGGAAAATGGTGTTGTTGTTCAATGTATCTTAGCAATATGTGTTTTGTTCATGATTGTTTTTATTTGTAGTTTTTACTTCTCAGTATTTAAGATCTGTGAGTCTATAAAAAGGAGCATGCCTCTTAATAGGAAAAGTAAAAGATCATGGGGGAGACAGGGAATGTGAAATTTTTAACCTGAAATTGCAGAGGACTGGGTAATATTAAAAAAAAAATAAAGCAGGTTAATGGAGAGGATTAAACAATTACAGGCACAAGTAGTTTTTCTTCAGGAGACCCACATGGTAAAAAGTGAAACAATCAGGATTCAACGGAGATGGCAAGGACAAGTTTTTGCTGCTTGTCACACTTCTAATGCAAGAGGAGTAATGACTTTAATTCATAAATCAGTACCAATACAGGTTCAGAAGGTAACTAAAGATCCATTAGGAAGATATATTGTGCTACAATGTACCATCTTTTCAGAAAAGATCAATTAAATTAATGTATATGGTGCAAATGATGACAACACTACATTTTTTAATTATTTGTTTTTGCTAACTGCTAGTTTGCCTGGATACTATCTTATCGCAGGGGATATGAACTGTGTACTAAACTCTACTAAAGATCGTTCCACAGGGATTGATAAAACGCATACTAAAGCTAGGAAATTGATACAGGAATTTATAAAAGACCTAAATTTATCAGATGCTTGGAGGGATCTTAATCCAACAGCAAAATCATATTCATGTTATTCTGGCTTATCGATTATTATCTAATATCTGCACAATTGCTTAACAAAATAACAGACTGTATATATCACAGCATAGTCATCTCTGACCATGCAGCAGTATCCTTATCATACAAAAATACCAAATTCATAAAGAATCCCCCTAAATGGCACCTCAGATAGGATGGCTTCAAGATCCCGAGTTTATAGAATATGTGAACAAACAAATTGATCTGTGTTTTGAAATGAATAATTCTGAAACATCTGCTGGTATTCGATGGGAAGCATTCAAAGCTTTTATTCGAGGACATATTATTTGTTTTTTGCAGCTCAAAAGCCAGGAGGTCTAGACTAGAAATGAAACGATTAGAAGATCAGATCAAAAAATTAGAAAATGAATTTTTTTTCAGAAAACTACAGATACAGAAGAAGCAAATGAGAATTTATTATTACTGATGTCCCTATATAATGAATTATCGGTCATTAAATTTGGAAACACAATATGCAATTTTTAGACCGTCTAAATCTACCCCAGATTTTAATTGAAGAAAAGATCAAATTAGATGAAGACCTCACATTACAAGAAATTGGAGAAGCAATTGATTCTATGAAATCAGGAAAAGCCATGGGCCCAGATGGGCTTCCTATAGAAATTTATAAGACGTTTTAAAAAAAGTTACTAACCCCCTTTTAGGAAATGATAGTAGAGGCGTATCACCAAGGTCTTCTTCCTACATCAATGAGAGGTGCTTTAATCACATTATTACCAAAACCAGGAAAATCAAACACAAAGTGTGAAAATATGCGGCCAATTAGTTTGTTAAATTCAGATACAAAAATATTATGTAAAGTTCTAGCCAAGAGATTATAAGGTATTTTACCAAATTTAATAGGAGAGGATCAAAATGGTTTCATACAACGCAGCAAGGATTTCATAATGTTCGAAAAGTCCTAAAAATTCTTCATGAAAAGAGGAGTGAACTAGATACTGTTCTATTATCATTGGATGCCGAAAAGGCCTTTGATAGGGTTGAATGGTCTTATTTGTTTGATTTGTTGTTTGGGTTTGGTGAAAGGTATTTTAAGTGGGTTAGGTTACTTTATAACAGCCCTACAGCAGAAGTGCTGACAAATAATATAGTTTCAAAACCATTTAGTATCTCAAGAGGGTGCAGACAAGGTTCACCCCTTTCTCCTCTGCTCTTTGCCATCTCCATCAAGCCTTTTGTAATAGCAGTAAAAAGACATGTGGAATTACCAGGCATTAAGATTAAACAGATAGAACATAAAATTGCATTATTCGCTGATGATGTAATTCTTTTTCTAAAACATCTTGATACATTAATGCCTGCTTTATTGGACCTTATTAGTGTATTTGGAGAAATTTCTGGATACAAAATTAATAATTCTAAAAGTTCTATTCTGTATCTAAATGAGATTGACAGACAGCAACCTAGTAGCTGTGCTGCAACCTTCAATATTGTTGATTGTTTTACATATCTGGGTGTAAAAATTGTACCAAAATTAGAAAATATTGTACAAGTAAATTATGATCCGCTTGTTGAAAGTGTTAATTACTCTATAGAAAGATGGTTGTCCTTACCCATATCTTTAATTGGATGAATAAATATCTTAAAAATGAATGTTTTACCAAAATTTTTATATTTATTTCAGAACATTCCCCTACCTCCCCCTAAATCTCTTTTTCAAAGACGTAAAAACATATTCACTAAATTCATTTGGAATAACAGAATTCCGACTGACACTTTTGTATTTGCCGTATGAGAGAGGAGGTCTATAGTGTCCTAACCTTCATTGGTATTATTGGGCAGTCCAACTTAGAACAGTTTTTTTTTTTTTTATCTCAGGACTACCTTGGGTGGATATAGAATCTTCTGCTATCAAATTGGACCTACCTTTAAATTTATATTTATACTCTTCAGAATTTTAAGATCTTAAAAAAAAATGTTTCCAACCCTATAATTATAAATATGATTGCCGTATGGTATGACATGAACCAATATTTAGGTGTCACCTACCCTTTAGCTTGATTTAGTCCCATTTGGGTCAATAGAAAGTTTAAACCAGGCAGGTTGGACGCAGGTTTAAAGATTTGGGCCAACAAGAGCATCCGGAAGATAGCAGATCTATATGTTAACAATACTCTTATGACATTTGAGTAAATAGTCAATACATACAATATTCCTACAAAATATTTCTTTAAGTATTTACAAATAAGAAATTTCATACCCAAATCACAAAATAATTCTCTGGATATGCCAACATTGTCTATTCTAGAAAAATAAATTAAAAGAAATTGTTCTAGTCAGGGTTTAATTTCATCATTATACAATATACTGGTGTCAGGATCAAAGGACTCTTCAATCTATAAACTGGAAGCCTGGAGATTGGATATCAATGGTGATATTCAGATGGAGGACTGGATGGAAGCATGTAAAAAAGCTCAATCACAGACAATGAACACACACCTGAAACTGCAACTGCTACAATTGGTTGATGCAGATTTATATAACTCCAGTGATCTTGCATAAATATAATGAAAATGTCCCTGACACTTGGTTAAGATGTAGCAAATTTAAAGGTACATTATATCATTGCATATGGGAGTGCGAGGAAGTTACAAATTTTTTGAAAGGTGTGAAAGAAATGATAGAAAAGATCCTAGATGTTAACATCCCACTGTCACCTGTACTTTTTTATTTCATTTATATCCTAAAGAGGTCAAGTTAAAAAAGAAAGATTATATATTTATAAATATAGGTATTCTTCAAGCAAAACGGCTTATTTCTATAAATTGGAAAAGTATTTGTGCTCCAAGTATAGGACGTTGGCTAAAAGAAATGGTAACAAATATGTCAATAGAAAAGATAACTTACACTCACCTAAAGGATTATTAGGAACATCTGTTCAATTTCTCATTAATGCAATTATCTAATCAACCAATCACATGGCAGTTGCTTCAATGCATTTAGGGGTGTGGTCCTGGTCAAGACAATCTCCTGAACTCCAAACTGAATGTCAGAATGGGAAAGAAAGGTGATTTAAGCAATTTTGAGTGTGGCATGGTTGTTGGTGCCAGACGGGCCGGTCTGAGTATTTCACAATCTGCTCAGTTACTGAGATTTTCACGCTCAACCATTTCTAGGGTTTACAAAGAATGGTGTGAAAAGGGAAAAACATCCAGTATGCGGCAGTCCTGTGGGCGAAAATGCCTTGTTGATGCTAGAGGTCAGAGGAGAACGGGCCGACTGATTCAAGCTGATAGAAGAGCAACTTTGACTGAAATAACCACTCGTTACAACCGAGGTATGCAGCAAAGCATTTGTGAAGCCACAACACGCACAACCTTGAGGCGGATGGGAAGACAACAGCAGAAGACCCCACCGGGTACCACTCATCTCCACTACAAATAGGAAAAAGAGGCTACAATTTGCATGAGCTCACCAAAATTGGACAGTTGAAGACTGGAAAAATGTTGCCTGGTCTGATGAGTCTCGATTTCTGTTGAGACATTCAGATGGTAGAGTCAGAATTTGGCGTAAACAGAATGAGAACATGGATCCATCATGCCTTGTTACCACTGTGCAGGCTGGTGGTGGTGGTGTAATGGTGTGGGGGATGTTTTCTTGGCACACTTTAGGCCCCTTAGCGCCAATTGGGCATCGTTTAAATGCCACGGCCTACCTGAGCATTGTTTCTGACCATGTCCATCCCTTTATGACCACCATGTACCCATCCTCTGATGGCTACTTCCAGCAGGATAATGCACCATGTCACAAAGCTCGAATCATTTCAAATTGGTTTCTTGAATATGACAATGAGTTCACTGTACTAAAATGGCCCCCACATTCACCAGATCTCAACCCAATAGAGCATCTTTGGGATGTGGTGGAACGGGAGCTTCGTGCCCTGGATATGCATCCCACAAATCTCCATCAACTGCAAGATGCTATCCTATCAATATGGGCCAACATTTCTAAAGAATGCTTTCAGCACCTTGTTGAATCAATGCCACATAGAATTAAGGCAGTTCTGAAGGCGAAAGGGGGTCAAACACAGTATTAGTATGGTGTTCCTAATAATCTTTTAGGTGAGTGTACATTTTAAGGAATAAATATACAGTTTTTGATGGAGTTTGGGGACCTTTCAGATCATTCTTAAAACGTGGTGGAGTTGGAAAGATGTTAATAGAAGGCTAAGCTCTTAAAATAAGCTCTGTTGTTGTTTTTTGTTTTGTTTTGTTTTTTTGGGGGGGGGGGGTGGACGGGTTGTCCTCATTGTCTATGTTATATGGAAATGTGTATGTATGTGTGTATAGTTAAAATGCAATAAAAAAAACACATGTTGACCAATGTGCTTTACAACATCTCGGTATAAAAAGAAATAAATGCAATATTAATAATAACAATAATACACACATTAACAATAATAATAATAATAAAATATATCAAGAGGGATGTGCCATGGCAAACAAGTGTGTCTTTTGTTGTATTTTAAAAATGTGTACTGAGTCAGCATCCCTGACATACATAGGTAAGCTATTCCAGAGTCTTGCCGCTACTGCCGTAAATGCACAATCTCCTTTCCGGCTTAACTTGGTCCTTGGAATTTTAAGTAAATTTTGAGTTGTCAATCTCAGTGTTCTTCCTGTTTGATGCTCAATTAACAAATCTGATAAATAAGACAGTGCAAGGCCATGCAGAGATTTATATACTAGTAAAAGTAACTTAAAATCAATCCTGTACTGTACAGGATGCCAATGTAAGGAGACCAGAGATGGAGTGATGTGTTCACGCATTTTAATATTCCTTAATAATCTCGCAGCAGCATTTTGAACCTTTTGCGGCCGTAAGATAGAGACTTGACTTAATTTCTTTATATAACAAATTACAGTAATCCAGTCTTGATGAAATGAGAGCATGAATTGCAATTTCGAGACTCTTAAATGTCGGACAAGATTTCATCTTGGCCAGATTTGTCAGATGAAAAAAGCTTAACTCCACAACATGATTAATCTGTGTGTTCAACTTCAGAGAGCTATCAATAAAAACGCCCAGGTTTTTAACACATTCTTTAACGTTTATTGACAGTGGGCCAAAATTTAACTCTGCTGTGCCCTTAGCTCCTCTGGGGCCGAACACTACAACCTCCGTCTTGTTTTCGTTAAGAAGCCAGAAATTAGAAGCCAGCCATGCTGAGAGGCTGGCTGCTAATCAGAGAGGCAGGACATTAAAGGTTATAGACTTTTTCCATTAGTTAACGGTAGATATATTTGTATATCATCCGCATAGCAGTAGAATTCTATATTGTGTTTTCTAAAAATATCCCCCAATGGGAGCATGTAAAGTAAAAAAAGTGTGGGGGCCAGGATGGAGCCTTGAGGCACACCACATATAAGTGATGTCGCTCTCGATGTATATGATCCAAATTGTACTGCCATGCTTCTGTCAGTCAATATGATTTAAACCAATTTAGGTTCTTACCCTGCAACCCTGCGTACTCTTTTAGCCGTGAAAGCAGCACCGGATGATCTGTTGTATTGAAGGCTGCAGTTAGGTCTAATAAAACTAACACTGCTGAATCACCAGCATTCACAGTCACCAATAAATCATTAAAAACTTTTAAAAGGGCTGTCTCCATGGAGTGATACTTTCTGAAGCCGGAATGGAAAAGTTCACCAATCTTATTCTGTTCTAAAAAAACATGTAGCTGACTAAACACCACTTTTTCTAAACTTTTTGACAGAAAAGATAGATGAGAAACTGGTCTAAAATTTGTCAGGTCAATTGGGTCTAAGTTGGGGTTTTTAGTACAGGTTGCACAAAGGAAATGTTAGGAAAAAACCCTGTATCTTAGCTTTTATTTACAATCTGAAGAATACAATAGCCTCAAAGTTTTCTTTCAAAAACCATGGAGGAACCATATCAACAACTGACCCAATAGGTTTGAACCCACTTACAATTTCCCATAACTGCTGAAATGTAATAAGTTCAAATTGATTAAAAACCAGCGGTCTGTGTAACAGAGCCTAAAAAGTCACAACTCATTTGCTGAATCGTCCTTCTAAGATTCTCAATCATTGTTTTAAATGAATTAAAAAAAATTCTTGCATATTGATGGGGATGAATCTACATTTAATATAGGAGGGTTTACTGCTGTATTTATAATATTAAACAATGTCTTAGGATTATTAGCATTGTTTTCTATTAGCTCGACAAAGTACTTAGATTTAGCTGTTTTTCAGACCTCTGAAATTTTTTTAGTGCTTCCTTAAAAATATCATAATTAATTTGCAACTTATTTTTCTTCCATTTTCTTTCTGCCTGTCTACAAATTTGCCTAAGACCTCTTATCTCATCGTTTAACCATGGATCAGACCTAACTTTGCGTTGTTTATTTTTTTGGGGAGCCTCTGTGTCTAACACCTCTTTACAGGCTGAATGCAACCAGTACAAGTGCTCATCAACACCAATATCCTGAAGAACAGAGCCAGACACTTTACACACCTCATTAAACATTGCAACAAATTCTGTACTAGTCGTAGATGAAAATCTGTGAAAGCATTACAGAGATTTCACAGGATTGACAGAACAGCATGAGATGGGAATATTAAAAAGTACAGGTTTGTGGTTGGAGATAACCTGGTCATTTAGTTCTAAATCTTCGGTATGTGTTAATACCAGGTCTAATGTGTGGCCTTGCATATGAGCCGGACCATTCACTAATTGTGTTAGGTCAAAAGAATCAATCAGGTTTAAAAAGTACAGAGGGCTGTTTAATAAAACAAGATTATAAAACAAGCCAGTCTTATTTTAGTTAGTCAGACTTATTGTCAGCGAATTCTGTTTCATAAAGCAAACTTAAAGGTGGTACAGAGGATCTTTTCGTCGACTGAGTTTTTTAAATGAGCGCATGCGTAAGAACAACCCCCCTCCTTCACAGCAAATTTTCGAGGGAATGCCTCCCAAAACTCGTGCACGAGTATTGGAACACGAGTGTTTACCACCGGCATTCGCTGTGTTAAGCCGGGCACACATTTAACGACTAGCTAAAACATTCTAAGACTATGCTCAACATAGAGCGATTGTTTCCTGCTCCTGAAGCAGATTTATATACTTTCACATGGAATTTGAACACCGACTGTAATCGCAGACTGAACGCAACTGGCTCTGACTGGACACATTTGAGCGCGATCAGTCATAAGTATCAATTTACATTCATAATCGGCCTTACAATCGTTAAGTGTGTGCGCGACTTAAAGCCGCGCACACACTTAGTGGATTCATTATGTCGGACTCACCACAGGTTACTCATAATCTGCAGTTGTTACTCCTGTCTCCTGACAAAAACATTGCATGCGGCGCCTGTGGAGTGTGGAAAGTTACTGGAGCGCGCAGCCGCGTGTCTCTCACAAGGAACGTCATGGAAGTGATTGACAAGCCAGAGGGCCAATCATCGCGTAAACGATTGGCTGATGTTTTTAAGGGCCTACCTCGTGCACAGATGATGTATATTAATAATATTCCTTTCAGTGCACCTAATAAATAGTCCTTTATCAGTTAGTAAAGACAGTTTCAAGTAATATTGCAAAAATGTATAAAACAAAACATCCTCTTTAGCAACCTGCGTGAAGTTGGCCCCCCACCCAACGCAAAACGTCTGCAAAATAGTCTCAATCGTTTGTGCTCCGTTTGTGCTGGTTTGTGCCGTAAAAATTTTCGTTTGTGCTGCTTTGGTTTTTTAGATATTAAAAGAATATTTATAGGTCATTCTCAGGTCACTCAGCCCCCCACATGTTCCAAATTCATCGAAAATAGTCTCAAACGTTTGTGCTGGTTTGTGCTGGTTTGTGCTGGTCTGTGCCGGTAAAAGTTTCGTTTGTGCTGCTTTCGATTTTAAAATATTAGACTTTGAATTATAGGCGATGACGTCACTCAGCCCCCCCACATGCTCCAAATTCATCGAAAATAGTCTCAAACGTTTGTGCTTCGTTTGTGCTGGTTTGTGCCGGTAAAAGTTTCGTTTGTGCTGCTTTCGATTTTAAAATATTAGACTTTGAATTATAGGCGATGACGTCACTCAGCCCCCCACTTGCTCCAAATTCGCCCAAAATAGTCTAGTTTGTTTGTGCTCCGTTTGTGCTGGTTTGTGCTGGTGAAATTTCCGTTTGTGCTGCTTCGGTTTTTAAAATATTAAAAGAATATTTATAGGTCATTCTCAGGTCACTCAGCCCCCCACATGTTCCAAATTCATCGAAAATAGTCTCAAACGTTTGTGCTTCGTTTGTGCTGGTTTGTGCCGGTAAAAGTTTCGTTTGTGCTGCTTTCGATTTTAAAATATTAGACTTTGAATTATAGGCGATGACGTCACTCAGCCCCCCACATGTTCCAAATTCATCGAAAATAGTCTCAAACGTTTGTGCTCCGTTTGTGCTAGTTTGTGCCGGTAAAAGTTTCGTTTGTGCTGCTTTCGATTTTAAAATATTAGACTTTGAATTATAGGCGATGACGTCACTCAGCCCCCGCATGCTCCAAATTCACCCAAAATAGTCTCAATCGTTTGTGCTTCGTTTGTGCTGGTTTGTGCCAGTAAAAGTTTCGTTTGTGCTGCTTCGGTTTTTAAAATATTAAAAGAATATTTATAGGTCATTCTCAGGTCACTCAGCCCCCCACATGTTCCAAATTCATCGAAAATAGTCTCAAACGTTTGTGCTGGTTTGTGCCGGTAAAAGTTTCGTTTGTGCTGCTTTCGATTTTAAAATATTAGACTTTGAATTATAGGCGATGACGTCACTCAGCCCCCCCACATGTTCCAAATTCATCGAAAATAGTCTCAAACGTTTGTGCTCCGTTTGTGCTGGTTTGTGCCGGTAAAAGTTTCGTTTGTGCTGCTTTCGATTTTAAAATATTAGACTTTGAATTATAGGCGATGACGTCACTCAGCCCCCGCATGCTCCAAATTCACCCAAAATAGTCTCAATCGTTTGTGCTTCGTTTGTGCTGGTTTGTGCCAGTAAAAGTTTCGTTTGTGCTGCTTTCGATTTTAACATATTAAACTTTGAATTTTAGGCGATTAAACTTTGAATTATAGTCACTCAGCCCCCCCACATGCTCCAAATTCACCCAAAATAGTCTCAAACGTTTGTGCTTCATTTGTGCTGGTAAAAGTTTCGTTTGTGCTGCTTCGTTTTTTTAGATAGGGCCTATGTCTATTAAAATAATGTTTATAAAATCTCAGGTCAATCAGCCCCCCACATGCTCCAAATTCACCACAAACAGTCGCAATCGTTTGTGCCGATAAAAGTTTCATTTGTGCTGCCTCGCTTTATAAATATTAGACATTGATTGCATTGAAATGAATGACACTGAACGGCTGTAAATGCAAATCGCATAAGAGCATATTATAGTGACTATTAGGCTATATACCAAAGCATATACATTTAACAGAAATAGTAGGCGCAATGTGATTTCAAATTAATTCTGTTTGCTTTCTTCCTTTTCAGTGACAAGCGCGTGTCAGAAACGGAAAGTTGTTGCATCAAAAAAGCTGCATCAGTCCGTGTAATTCCTTCAATTAATTAGCCTACGTCAAGAAAATACGACTTATTTAATTGTCTAACTAAACCAAATCGAAAAAACAAATATAGGCATTCGTTTAATTTGATTTTACTTGAAAATAAACAAAGACAAAAAAGAATTAAGCCTATATAAGACTTTTTTTTTTTTTGTATTTTTGGTTTATGAGTTAAACAAATTAGTGTATGCTTTAAAATTCGTTTCAAATGTGGCCCCTAAAATACTCATTTTGGCTTTATGTGGTCTAAAACAACATTGAGGGAATTTTTATTTATTTGTAGGCCTATTTATTTTATTCTTAAAAGGCCTAAGTAAAACCTAATGATGCAACATGTTTTACTCGTTATTACAAGCAGTTTTTTTTGTTTTGTTTTTATTCTTATAAATAATAACATAATTTGTGTTTCATTGGAAAAGCCTAAAATATCAGAAAACAATGGAAGGGATTGCGCAGGCGCCTCCGCGGACAAGAGAAGTAGGCTATTGTTGTGCTCTGCACTATAGATGTAGGCTACATTGGCAAGAAATATATGGAAAAAAAAACTAATATGCAGAGCAGTAGCCTACATAAGATGAACTTGCATGATGGGACATGCAAGACATAAGTTGAATGGCGTTTCAGGGCGTCACTCATGCGAAACAAATATTAAAGAATAATCATATTTTTTACCCATGAATAAAATTACGAAAAATCTAGCTTTATTTTTCAGTTTTCAGTTTTTTTTTTTTACACAAAACAAAAATCAAACTCTTTCTTATTCCTCTTTATTTCTTTTTAAGTAAAAAAATCAAATCAGCCTACCAGGTGCACGGATGACGGACCCGGACCCCAATTAAACATCCAATATTGTTATTTCATTATTTCTTTACAAAACCAAAATGAAAAAAAAAAAATAATAAAAATAAAAATAATAGAATTATCATCAATTAATTATGTAATCATGATCAATTATCCTTCAGGAAACACAATATTATATAAACCTTTCAACAACGTTGTACTTATTTGTATTTATTATTTATAAAGCACATTTCAATACAACCGAAGTTGTCCAACGTGCTGTACATTAAAATGGAGAAAATACAAGGCACAATTAATATAAAGCATACAAAACATAAAACACATACACATCTAGGAATCAATCACTCATCAGAGAGCATCTTGTCCGCGGAGGCGCCTGCGCAATCCTATCCATTGTTTTCTGATATTTTCGGTTTTTCCAATGAAACACAAATTATGTTATTATTTATAAGAATAAAAAACAAAACAAAAAAACTGCTTGTAATAACGAGTAAAACATGTTGCACCATTAGGTTTTACTTAGGCCTTTTAAGAATAAAATAAATACAAATAGATTAAAATTTCCTCAGTGTTGTTTTAGACCACATAAAGCCAAAATGAGTATTTTAGGGGCCACCCACACATCTGAAACGAATTTTAAAGCATAAACTAATTTAAGTTAAACCCATAAACCAAAAATACAAAAAAAAAAAAAAAAAAAAAAAAACTCTTAAAGCTCATTTATTAATCTTATATAGGCTTAATTCTTTTTTGTCTTTGTTTATTTTCAAGTAAAATCAAATTAAACGAATGCATATATTTGTTTTTTCGATTTGGTTTAGTTAGACAATTAAATAAGTCGTATTTTCTTGACGTAGGCTAATTAATTGAAGGAATTACACGGACTGATGCAGCTTTTTTGATGCAACAACTTTCCGTTTCTGACACGCGCTTGTCACTGAAAAGGAGGAAAGCAAACAGACTTAATTTGAAATCACATTGCGCCTACTATTTCTGTTAAATGTCTATGCTTTGGTATATAGCCTAATAGTCACTATAATATGCTCTTATGCGATTTGCATTTACAGTTCAGTGTCATTCATTTCAATGCAATCAATGTCTAATATTTATAAAGCGAGGCAGCACAAATGAAACTTTTATCGGCACAAACGATTGCGACTGTTTGTGGTGAATTTGGAGCATGTGGGGGGCTGATTGACCTGAGATTTTATAAATATTATTTTAATAGACATAGGCCCTATCTAAAAAAACGAAGCAGCACAAACGAAACTTTTACCAGCACAAATGAAGCACAAACGTTTGAGACTATTTTGGGCAAATTTGGAGCATGTGGGGGGCTGAGGGACCTGAGAATGAATACCCAATTCTTTTAATATTTTAAAAACCGAAACGGAAATTTCACCGGCACAAACCAGCACAAACGGAAATTTCACCGGCACAAACCAGCACAAACGGAGCACAAACAAAAGAGACTATTTTGGGTGAATTTGGAGCATGTGGGGGGGCTGAGTGACTATAATTCAAAGTTTAATCGCCTATAATTCAAAGTCTAATATTTTAAAATCGAAAGCAGCACAAACGAAACTTTTACCGGCACAAACCAGCACAAACGAAGCACAAACGTTTGAGACTATTTTCGATGAATTTGGAACATGTGGGGGGCTGAGTGACCTGAGAATGACCTATAAATATTCTTTTAATATTTTAAAAACCGAAGCAGCACAAACGGAAATTTCACCAGCACAAACCAGCACAAACGAAGCACAAACGATTTAGACTATTTTGGGCGAATTTGGAGCATGTGGGGGGCTGAGTGACGTCATTGCCTAATTCAAAATCTAATATTTTAAAATCGAAAGCAGCACAAACGAAACTTTTACCGGCACAAACCAGCACAAACGGAGCACAAACGTTTGAGACTATTTTCGATGAATTTGGAGCATGTGGGGGGGCTGAGTGACGTCATCGCCTATAATTCAAAGTCTAATATTTTAAAATCGAAAGCAGCACAAACGAAACTTTTACCGGCACAAACCAGCACAAACGAAGCACAAACGTTTGAGACTATTTTCGATGAATTTGGAGCATGTGGGGGGCTGAGTGACGTCATCGCCTATAATTCAAAGTCTAATATTTTAAAATCGAAAGCAGCACAAACGAAACTTTTACCGGCACAGACCAGCACAAACGAAGCACAAACGTTTGAGACTATTTTCGATGAATTTGGAACATGTGGGGGGCTGAGTGACCTGAGAATGACCTATAAATATTCTTTTAATATCTAAAAAACCAAAGCAGCACAAACGAAAATTTTTACGGCACAAACCAGCACAAACGGAGCACAAACGATTGAGACTATTTTGCAGACGTTTTGCGTTGGGTGGGGGGCCAACTTCACGCAGGTTCTTTAGCACCTTTAAATTAGTTCAAACTCAGTTACTCTGGCAACTTATGCTGGGAAACTAACCTGGTCCGGGCCAGGCTAACTGTCAGGCTAAGCTGAGCTTCTCGAACACTGACCAATAGGAACGCAATGATATTACAGCTGACTCTCTCACATACAATTATTTGACTTTATTAACCACTATCATATATACACACACAAAATGTATACTTTAGTCTGAATTATTGCGCTTCTATTGTGTCCCATCTGTTTAGCACGCATGTGCGCAGCAGCGCTCATTCACTGTGACGTTTAGCAGCAAAATGGAAATATTTGCATTACTTTCTAACATTTACAGATGGAGAATAAACTTGTGAAAAATACGTTATGCACTGAGGAAAACACCATATCTCAAACTCATAAAATAGCACAAAATGTATGCTGTTTCCTGTGGTGGATCGATTTGATCCATGATCGACCTAGGGCTGCTTAAGAAAAGCATGTACGCACAATTATCTTGACTTGGTAAACCTGGATCAAATTAGCGGGACTGCGTGAACTTCAATTTCCTTTTATGAAACCGCTTTAGCCCCAACTCATTTGTTAGGTTAATTCAAGTCAGGTTTTGGAGTTTCATTCTCACTTTTCTTAGTGTCTTTTATGAAACAGCCCTCAGGT
The DNA here is from genome assembly GCF_018812025.1 of Megalobrama amblycephala. Lineage (NCBI taxonomy): Eukaryota > Metazoa > Chordata > Actinopteri > Cypriniformes > Xenocyprididae > Megalobrama > Megalobrama amblycephala. The sequence goes on along the minus strand of NC_063060.1, from coordinate 47,848,752 downwards.
CTCTGCAGGACATTAATGATTGATGGGCGAGGCCATAAACAGAGGGGCGTTTTTGACAGCGTTACCTGATTTGCCCATGTCAGAGTGTGGGTAGGGTTTAGGGGAGGGGTCGGGTGAAGGGGATCATTTTTATTGGATGATATACAGTGGGTACGGAAAGTATTCAGACCCCCTTAAATTGTTCACTGTTTGTTATATTCCAGCCATTTGCTAAAATCATTTAAGTTTTTTTTTTTCCTCATTAATGTACACACAACACCCCATATTGACAGAAAAACACAGAATTGTTGAAATTTTTGCAGATTTATTAAAAAAGAAAAACTGAAATATCACATGGTCCTAAGTTTACAGACCCTTTGCTGTGACACTCATATATTTAACTCAGGTTCTGTCCATTTCTTCTGATCATCCTTGAGATGGTTCTACACCTTCATTTGAGTCCAGTTGTGTTTGATTATACTGATTGGACTTGATTAGGAAAGCCACACACCTGTCCATATAAGACCTTACAGCTCACAGTGCATGTCAGTAAATGAGAATCATGAGGTCAAAGGAACTGCCTGAAGAGCTCAGAGACAGAATTGTGGCAAGGCACAGATCTGGCCAAGGTTACAAAAAAATAATCGTTAAATGGAAGACGTTTGGGATGACCAGAACACTTCCTAGAGCTGGCCGTCTGGCCAAACTGAGCTATCGGGGGAGAAGAGCCTTGGTGAGAGTGGTAAAGAAGAACTCAAAGATCTCTGTGGCTGAGCTCCAGAGATGCAGTCGGGAGATGGGAGAAAGTTTATGGCAGAGTGGCCTGACGGAAGCCTCTCCTCAGTGCAAGACACATGAAAAACACCTGAAGGACTCCAAGATGGTGAGAAATAAGATTCTCCGGTCTGATGAGACCAAGATAGAACTTTTTGGCCTTAATTCAAAGCGGTATGTGTGGAGAAAACCAGGCACTGCTCATCACCTGTCCAATACAGTCCCAACAGTGAAGCATGGTGGTGGCAGCATCATGCTGTGGGGGTGTTTTTCAGCTGCAGGGACGGAACGACTGGTTGCAATAGAGGGAAACTTAAACCCAATTGAGCATCTCTGGAGAGGCCTAAAAATGGCTGTCCACCAATGTTTGCCATCCAACCTGACAGAACTGGAGAGGATCTGCAAGGAGGAATGGCAGAGGATCCCCAAATCCAGGTGTGAGAAACTTGTTGCATCTTTCCCAAAAAGTCTCATGGCTGTATTAGATCAAAAAGGTGCTTCTACTAAATACTGAGCAAAGGGTCTGAATACTTAGGACCATGTGATATTTCAGTTTTTCTTTTTTAATAAATCTGCAAAAATGTCAACAATTCTGTGTTTTTCTGTCAATATGGGGTGCTGTGTGTACATTAATGAGGAAAGAAATTAACTTAAATGATTTTAGCAAATGGCTGCAATATAACAAAGAGTGAAAAATGTGAGGGGGGTCTGAATACTATCCGTACCCACTGTATAAACACCCACAAATACAGAAATGCCCACTTTTGTTCTGTAGAGACCTCATACTCCTTGCTCATTCTCTCTCCTCGGCCGTCATATGCCCCCTGATGCTGATTGGTTAGACGTTTGTTGTTGGACTTGGACCGACTAACTTCCAAACAGTGTTTCCTTTTCGAAAGGGAACTCAACGCTGCGTAAAGACGCTAGGGGAATGCCTCCATGTGACCTGGTGTCTGAAACACATATCCAATCTCAGCAATATCATGGCAGACTACAGTTGCCATGGCAGCGCGTTAGGAGAGAGACCGCGCGCATTCACAAAGAATGACGATTGGTTTCTCTCTGGCCATAATCCTACAGCTCACGTGAGCTTCCCATTCCTTTCTGGCCCACATATTGAGGTTGAGGCGGTATGGGAGAACTCAATTCCTAAAAAAAAACAAAAAAAAATTTCTAAAAAATTTCTTTTTAGGCTTAATAATTGTGATAAGGGTGAAAGACCTTCATGTTTTTCATGGTGTTAGGTCACCACCCTGTGGCCGCAGGTCGAACTGTTTTAGGTCTGGTTACTCTTTAAATATTAAAGTGTTTCTTTTAGACCACTGTTCCCTGTGTATCGTTTGTGGAAGGAATATGGGTATGTCAATGCTTCCGGCTGATTATAATAATAATAATAATAAATGTTATTATTCAGCACTTTTCTTGCAAAAATAATTAAGGGAGTGGACACTGACATTTTTAAACTCAGACTCTGCCATCTAAGCCCCTTAAAATGACATCTCACTTAGATGGCGGGGCATATGCAGCAGTAGGTAAGGCTGTTGCTGCTCTGCACATGAGTGTTGTGTGGCAGACGCACCAGGCTGAACTGCTGAGTTCGATTATGCCGCTTAGGTCTGAGTCCTCAACCAGGATGGGACCAGAAGGCTCCGTTCTTCAACCCCATGTATATAATATCTAGACATGGTTGCATCTATGTTTTAAGAGTCTTTGCTGGTTGCAAATAAATGAAAATAATCTTTATGTTCTCTTTGGGGAATAAGCTGGTTTCCTCCAAATTAATTTTTTGGGTAGATCTGAAGTCGCTGCTCTGTTACAGGCTGGCCCTTTGCTGCCACCTTGGTAGCCACCTCAGATTAGAGTAGTTTGTTTCCTTTTTACAAACTGATTTTTTGTATTCTGAGATAAGCGCTTGACTTCAGATAGATTAAATGTCCAGTGTTAGCCCTCAGGACCACCTGACATTGTTACCTGGTTAGCATCAATCCTACTTTATCTAGGATAGCTAAGGTTTCAATAGAGTTTTTCAGCTAGTGATTGTGCCTCCTCTCATTGGTGAGAGTTATTCTGTGAGGCTGGTAGATCTAGAGCGCCAGGTAGTTCTATGCTTTGGGCTGGCCCTCATTAGGGCCGCCTTGGTAGCTGGCCTAGGCCTAGTGCTAGGAATATTTGGGCAGTCTGCTATGCATTTCTGCCTTTGATGCATCCCTAGTAGAGGTCTACAAAGAGGACCCGAGACCCTAGGACCCGGGACCCGACCCGGGACCCGTACGGGTTTGGGTCTATATTTTAAATGGTCAGACGGGTCCGGGTCGGGTCCCAATCTATTACTTCGGTTCCCGGGTCTGTTTAACATTGTGTGTATACCCGAGCCGATCTGATTCGGAGATCACCCGGCCGTGTTGAAAGTCAGTCAGTGCTATGCGTGTGTTTTGAATCTTGCAAAGTATGAGCTGGGAAATAAGGTGAAAATACAGGAGTGACCCCAGCCATCAGAAGCAAAGCGGGCAGAGTTAATGCAAGCGAACGGTGATCATCGAGTTTTCCTATTCCTGTTTTGTGCAACAGTAATGCAAACAAACTTAAAATCTTAGAAACTGCTAGAAGCCTTGCTCACTCACATTTAAATAGCATAGGCCTATTTCAAATCATCAACAAAATCTGAGATAAACTATCACATGAATGTTTTCTATGACGCTTAAAATGCGTTTAAAAGCTTATGTTTCAGGTTGCTCCAGCTAACGTGCATGTGCAGTCTCATGCGAGAGCACTTTATTTCTCCTATTTTTTTTTTATAATATTATGAATGAACCGTCTTGTTATATCTAAAGTTTTGGTCAGACTCGGCTCAGAAAGTGATTTTAGGCCTATAGATGAGGCTTTGATGGCTGGGAGCGCTGTCATTGACAGCCCAGATGTGACCCGTAGGGTGAGTGGGTCTGGTGTTTCATTTGAATTTGCCGGATTCTGACAGTTGTCACTGCCACTGCGTTGGCATGCACTCCCCTCAGCATGGCGGCATGAGTATATCGTTCCCCTAGCGTCTTTATGCAGCATTGTGTTCCCTTTCGATATGGAACATGTCAGGTTACGCATGTAACCATGGTTCCCTGAGAACAGGGAACAAGATGCTCCGTCTCTTTGCCATGCATCGGGGCCCGCCTGCTTACAGTCCCTTCAGACGATAAGTGGATGACATGTTATCTAGGCACCCCTCATATACTATCGGGTCGCATGAATACATGAATAGATTCACAATTTCAACCTTTGTATTGTTACAATGTCGGTAGTATATTTAAATGAACAATGTGTCTTTATCCATGTTACCTGCACCTGGATATCCCTGTTTATTTGTCAGCAAAAGTCTGCTGGATGAAGCTAAACATGTTAGTTGATCATCATAAATCTGAGTCATTGTCTTTTCTCTTTCTGTCTTCAGTCTGAGTGACTGCAGTTTTACAGAGAAACAGTGTGTCATCCTGACTTCAGCTCTGAAATCAAACCCATCACACCTGAGAGAGCTGAACCTGAGCTGGAATAAACTAGGAGACTCTGGAGTGAAAAACCTCAGTGATCTACTGATGAACCCACAATTCAAGCTGGAGAAACTATCATTATCATCACCACCAGTTTGCATGCAGTTAGTATCATTATACTTTATTTACCATTTCATTTATTTTAAAGGATTAGTTCACTTTCAAATTAAAATTTCCTGATAATTTACTCACCCCCATGTCATCCAAGATGTTAATGTCTTTCTTTCTTCAGTCAAAAAGAAATTAAGGATTTTGATGAAAACATTCCAGGATTTTTCTCCATATAGTGGACTTCAATGGAGCCCAAACGGTTGAAGGTCAAAATTACAGTTTCACTGCAGCTTAAAAGCATTCTACATGATCCCAGACGAGGAATAAGGGTCTTATCTAGAGAAACTATCACTCATTTTCTTAAAAATAAATAAATTCTATAAGTTTTAAAAATAAATGCTCTTGAACTAGCTCTTTTTCTTCTTCTCTTTTTGAATTCCAGCAGTGTAGACAAATGCTAAGTGTATTACTGCCCTCCACAGGTCATAGTTTGAAATAATTGTTATATACTTGCACTAGAATATTGTATTGACAATTTAGTTCAAACTTTGACCTGTGGAGGGCAGTAATACCCTTAGCAGTGTCTACACTGCTGGAATTCAAATGGAGAAGAAGAAGAGAGCTAGTTCAAGATGAGCATTTATGGTTAAAACGTATAAATTAAAAACAAAAACAAAAAAATAGAAAATGAGTGATGGTTTCTCTAGATAAAACCCTTACTTCTTGTCTGGGATTGCTGTAAACTGTAATTTTGACCTTCAACCGTTTGGGCTCCATTGAAGTCCACTATATGGAGACAAATCCTGGAATGATTTCATCAAAAACCTTAATTTCTTTTCGACTGAAGAAAGAAAGACATGTACATCTTGGATGACATGGGGGTGAGTAAGTTATCAGGAAAATTTAATTAGAAAGTGAACTAAGACAACAGGGCACAAGTCACATCATTTGTAGCGCTGCATCTCCATCTGAAGAAAGATTCAGAAATGGTATTAGGATTAGTTCACTTTTCACATGAAAATTAGCCCAAGCTTTACTCACCCTCAAGCCATTCATAATAAAAGAAATATTAATAAATATCCTGACGCATCCGAGCTTTATAATGGCAGTGAACGGGATCAATGAGTATGAGCTGAAGAAACTGTCTCCATCCACATTCATCCATCATAAATATGTGCTCCGGGGACAATACATTTGTGAATGTTGAATTTTGATTTCGATTTTTTATATACATATATTATTAGATTAATAATTATGATTTCGTTTGATTATTAGGATTTTTGGTCTGCTTTTAATACAATTCACCAAAAAACTATTACACTATTAATAGTAACCCTTGTAAAAGCAGATCAAAACAATATGCAAAAGTATGACTTTACAAAAGCACTTTACAAAAAATGAGATGAAATAAATAAAACAGCATTTAACAATTTTTTTTTTTCATTTTCATTTTCACAAGCTGTTTATACTTAGGCCCTATATAACTTTTTTTAAACTTATTTTTAAATTTTTTTTTTTTTTAATATTTTTTAACTATTATTTTGCATTTTAGACACATTTTAAGCACCAAGTGTATTATTATTTATTATTACTATTTTATATATTCATATCTGATTGTACCTTCACCACGTGATATAGTTCAGATGTTTGTGTGTGGAAATGATGCGTTGTGACTGCGGAACTTTTAGAGACGTTTAAAATCGTGTAAAACAATTCCGCACCCTGTTGAGGTCCTGTTATAAAACACATACAAACAGTATTACTTTAATTTAACATTAATAGTTAGTATGTTACTACATTGAAACCGTTAACAATGTTTTTTTTTTTATATAATTGATAATAATGATGCTCTGCTCTGGTCTCATATACGCCTAGGATGGCTTGAGGATGAGTAAAGCTTGGGCTTGGAAAAGCAACTTACTTAAATACTTTTTAAACTTATTTTTCTGAAACTAAATTTTCGGACTTTTCTGACCAAATTCGACTCAAACCTTCAGACTGTTCTGACTTAATGTGCTATATCTTTTCTAACTGATCAGACTTACGGTTTTACAGTGTATTTGAAATATCACTGAGTGCCCCTTTAAGCTTTTAAAACTATTTCAAACTTTCTGGTTAGACTTCTTCAAGCCAACTTAAAGTTTGTCTACAAACTTTTTATCTAGTTTTCATTTGAAAGTGAACTAATCCTTTAACCGGTTTGTATGTGTATCAGTAAAAAGAGCATTAAACTTTAAAGCATTTTAAACTTTGTGGCTGTAAAATAGTTTCATATGCTGGAATCTGACAAATCTTTGCTGTGAATCAAGACAGAAGTGAGAACAGAGTAAAAAACAGTGTAACAAATTTTCAAGAATGGCTGGTTGTAATTAAGCTCATAACGATGAAGAATACAATAACACTGTCTTTAATCACAAATCTAACACATAGAAGAGATAAAACACAACCACTTCAACATAAACGACACAGAAAATGAACAGACAGAACTAAGAGTTTAAATACAGACAGGGCTGGACTGGTAATCTGGCATACCGGGCATTTTCCCGGTGGGTCGGCGCACTTTGGGGCCGATAAAAGGTTATTTATTTAGCCTATTTTATTTTATTTACAGCGGCCCATTGGTTTGTCCTCTGAACTGAAAGGACAAAGCGAGAGAGACCTCCCTCTCCCGCGCTGTTTTTTGTTTTTAATTGGAGCGCACGGGAAACTGCAAAAGGCAAATACCCGCTCACCGCTGCCGCTGCCGAACATGCACTGAGGTTCTGCCGCCCAATGAAGTAATAAACAGCGCAAGTCGCTTGATGCCTTGATACTTTCAGATTTGTCTCAGAATTTTGTTTAAAACAGTCGTGTGATATGGGAACATACAGGTCCGGTGGTGAATCTAGCTGAAAACAGCCGCAACCATGTAAAGACATGACGAGGTAAATTGGAAAATGCCAATACACACAACTACAAGCTTGTCAATCCAACACCACCACCTTTATAGTAATTTACCTTGCAGCTACTAACAGTGAAGAAACATGGTGTTTTGGCAGAAATGTATTTATTAAAAATGCTGTTATTATTAGGCCTACTTATATTGCGGAATATAAATCACTTTCTTTCATAAAGGCTGTTTTCGTATTTTTTACGTTTACAGTATTTTATTACACAATCTATAGTTTATTATTTATTTTAGAAACCATATACCCATGGTAATAAGAAGCATGGTTTTACCTGTGCTCTGTCTACCATCTTACAGTTAAACCATAGTAAATTTCATCAGGGCAATTAAAGGATAATTTAACAAAACAGCTTTAAAGCCTGGATCCCATGAAATAAGGACAAAGCTTTAGTTTTTATTTCTTTAAATATGTTTTATGACATTTTTCATAGTTCTTATGAATTTTAATTGAAGTAAAATTTTATTTCAATGAGAGCATCATGAAAGATAGATATCAGTGTCTTACATAAATTAGGTGTTAACTCTTTAAACATGTTACTGTTTTAAAGGAGTAGTTCAACCTAAAATGTCATAATTTACTCACCCTAATGTCATTACAAACATGAATTACTTTCTTTCTGAGTAACATAAAAATAAAATAATTGGAGTCAAGGGTAGCTTAACCAAAATGGTTTGGTTGACCACATTCTTCAGAATATCTTATTTTGTGTTTTACAGAAAGAGAGAAAGTCATACAGGTTTGGAACGACATGAGAGTGAGTAAATGATGACAGGATTTAATAGCATTAAATTTACTTAACGGCATAAAAAAATCAGTGCTTTACTGCCAAAGTGAATGTCTATGTGACAAAAGTGCAATATTAAATTTGTTAATAATTTTAATTATTTGTCAATAATATCCATCATTATTTGTCGTTGTCCTTGTTTTATTTATTCATTTATTTACTCCCATTTATGGCCCTAACCCCCAGCAAAAACATTCACAGGGGAACTTGTGGGCCGCATGGGCTGGGTTTGTCCAGGGCCGAATTTTATTCCCAGTCCAGCCCTGATTACAGAGTAATCAAGGTAAAACAGAACAGCTTCAGGAACTAATTAACAACCAAGAACACTAACTAGGGAACACACACAGACAGCACCATAATAATAAAACACAACAAAACTGTTACACAAATAGATTATTCTGAAATGTTACATTTATACTTTTCACTAAATCTTTTATTAAACAAAATGTGTATTTAGAGATTGTAAATTACGCTATAAAATGATTTAATAATCGATTCAAGAATAATATTTTCTTGCATTAAAAATGTAAAAATAGACCATTTAAATGTAGATTTTTGATTGTTTCTATATTGATCCTATATATTAATCTACAGTGATAAATTCACTTATTCAAGTTTTTGCTGGTTTATTAGTGACTGTATGACATTTATTCATAATTCATTTAACTCACACATGAACTGTCTCTTTCTGTCTTCAGTCTGAGTATTTGCAGTATTACAGAGGAACAGTGTGTCATCCTGACTTCAGCTCTGAAATCAAACCCGTCACACCTGAGAGAGCTGGACCTGAGCGGGAATAAACTAGGAGTGAAAAACCTCAGTGATCTACTGATGAACCCACAATTCAAGCTGGAGAAACTGGAGTTAGTATCATTATACTGTACAGCAGTTACAGTGTGATTGAAGTTTATTTATTTCAAGACAGCAGAGCTTACGTTTCATTCTTTATAGCAGTGCACTTTTTGGGTTTTCCCTATTGGTCATATTTATATATTAAAAAAATCTAGTTAAATAGATATGCAGAAATCTGCCTTTTCAACAGAGAATAAAGAATAGAAACATCAAATAAATAGTTAACTCTCTGGAATCTGAGGCTGATTTGGGGCCTGGAGAAGTTTTGACATGCCCTGACATTTGTGCTTTTTTCAGTTGTTCATAAACATATTAATGACACAAGTGTCATTACACTGTATTCAGCACAAACTAGGCTACCATAATATGTGAGGAACATGTATGTACATGTTTGTGTTTTTGAAGGAATAACGTTTATGCGTGGTTATTGAAAAAACAAAAAACTTAAGTCACTGAAATAAGGCCAATAAAAGTATATTAAATCTGTGTTTACAATACTTTAGGGTATTGGAGGTTGTAGAGTAGAGTTTTTGCTTCAAAATTATGTAAAAATTATGCTGACTTCATTTATAACAATATATTGATTTAGTTTTTGTAAGACACTTTTTGCCAAGAAACACAGTATGCATGGAGGCGTGAATCACGATGAATAATGGGTCATTCTCACCTGAGAAGACAAAAGAATCGCATAGTAATGACCTGAAATTACTTGCATATTAATGAGGCATTTCAGTCAGTTAGGCTGTGAAAAAAAACATTCTGTGATGTCTCAAGCTCATCATGGTATATGAAACATACAGAAAAATATTATTACAATATAAAATAATGGTTTTATATTATACTTTAAAATATAATGCATTTCTGTGATGCAAAGAGTCTGAATATAGGCTTTTAGTTTAAAAGGATGCACATTTGGAGAAATATTGGATTCTCATATGTTTATGTCAATTTTCTATACAGAGAAGTTATATTTATTTAATATTTATTGTTATCTCTATGAGCGCTGGTGTTTTCAATTCATACTGCAGCCGGAGGGCGCTCTCTGTGCATTTTTAGTCCACAAATTCATCTAAAGAAGAAGAGGCTATTCCATGAATTGTATATTCCAATTCATACTGCAGCCGGAGGGCACTAAAGACACAAAAACTCATCTAAAATTCATATATAGAAGAAAAGAAAACAGGAACTAACTGCATGTCTTCCAGAGGTCGCTAACCATGGCTTTTAGATAAACACTTTTCAAGACAATAAATACACGATTGAGACGATGTATGCATGTGTTGCCTCTGAATTTGCCTGTGAATAGCGCTGGCTCCGTGGGCGTGGCCGCATTAGTGGGTAATGAGCTGAAGGACGGACTTCTGACATGGCTCTCTTTTCATACAGATTACATAAACACAGAATGTTTTTTTTTTCGATTTGACTTACACGATTTAAAACCTGACATTTCAACGTTTCTTTAGACTTAAGTGTAATTTTTTTGTCAGTAGTATTCACTAAGTTACAGTTCATTTTCTGAGAACTATCAGATTGGACTTCGTTCAGAAGGAGACGAGAGATCACGCATCATGTTAGTTTTCTTTATTTTACAAAAAAGCACAACATTTTGTTTTTACTCTGAGTGTATACAAATAAAAGGAGATATTCTATAGTTGCAATTGATGTATTACTTATGTCTCTATGACAAAAAATGACAGAGTATTTTAAGTCTGTTTTGCTGCAATGTGAAAAAAAACCTTCAAACCGCGCCGGCGCGTTTTCAGACCTCAGGAAGTTAAAAATGAAAGAGAAGAAACAGTACCTTCAGCACACAGAACTAGAGTAACTGGGTTTCAAAACAGACTATTGGAAACTAAGTGCGGCTGAAGCTCTTCAATAAGATGATCATCATAGATGTGAACTATTGTTATTTCTCTGTCTTCAGACTGAGTGAATGCTGGATTACAGAGAAACAGTGTGTCATCCTGACTTCAGCTCTGAAATCAAACCCGTCACACCTGAGAGAGCTGGACCTCAGTGAGAATAAAATAGAAAACACAGGAGTGAAGCACCTATGTGACATACTGAAGGATTCACACTGTAAACTGGAGATATTGAGGTCAGTAACATTCTTCACATACAAAAATCAAAATGCTTAAAATCACTTTAATAGTTTAAACTAAAACACTTTATACTCAATATCTCACAGTGAGTCTGAGTTGAAGTCTGGACTTGAATTAGCTAATTTTCTAATTTTTCTCATGTTGTGAATCATTCAGATCCATAACTTTCACAGCTGTACAGTTTTAGATAATTGAAATCTTGAAAGTGGTGGATGTCTAACACATTAAAGTTCCCTTTCGAAAGGGAACTCAAAAAAATTAAAAAAATTTTCTTTGCACAAATGTATTGAAAGTTATTTGCAAAACCTGACAACTGAATATGGAGACAAACAAAAGACACAGAGAATGCCTCAGGTTACGTATGTAACCATGGTTCCCTGAGAATGGGGAACGAGACACTGCATTTACCGCATATGGGGAACGTCACTTGTGAACCGGTGTCTGAAAGCAATGTATCAAATCTCGCCAATCCTATTGGCCGGCGACAGCCTATGACATCATCAAGACACGGTCCGGAAGTATAAAGGAGCTGCCAGTGAAGCAGTCAGTATCTTTTCATCTTTTGGGACTGTTTTGTCTGATCGCGATTACTATCGAATCCAGTAAGAATGTTTTATTATGTCTAACAAACGTTTCAGAATGGGTGTTCACCCATGTCCCAGGTGTTTGACACCCGGTGACGCACACAATCTGTGTGTTTTTCTGTCTGGGAAAAGAGCACACGCGGTCAGTGCTTGAGCGTGCTGTCTCTGTGAATTCTGAGCGTCTGCCTACTTAGATGCTCCGTTCTCATTTGGCCCTCTTCTCGAGGGAAGAGGTGTCGTATCTGTGCCTGTTATGTGGGCACACTACAGTCTTATCTGCTGGTTTTTCTCAGTTTCATTCTGAAAGAATTACATGTTTGTGGGTTCTTGCTTTCAGAAAGCTAGCTATTAGAGGTGTGTGGCCTTAACGGGCCGCCCTTGAAGCTTTCCCACCCCCACTTCTGGATGTTGAAACTTAAGCAGATTAAACATGTAGCTTCACATGCCTTTAGCAAGGCTGCTGTGATATTTTTACTTCTATACTGTGTATAACTGTTGTCATGTTGTAGGCCCTTTCTTGGGCCTCTATGATTTTGTGCCTACAGTACGGTCTATCTGTTAGGTTGAGCTCTGTACTCCCCTTGTTAGGGTCGTCCTGCATAGTGCTTAGCTCCCTAAGCTGGTCAGTGGTTGAAGGCCTCTATGAGGCCTCCCATTTGTGATCCAGCCCCCAGGCTGATTAATGTGCTCCCCTTGTCGGGTTGTTTGAATGCACAGCCTCCTCAGTGTGAATAATCAGGAGCTGAGTAGATCCTAGGATTGAGCAGAGTTTACTCCCCACATTTGTAGGGTTAAGAGCACTGCTCTCCAGGATGTCTGTCTCTATGCTCTGGTCTGAGTTGCTTACTGCCCCTTTGCAATCACTCTTACTGGATATCTTCTCTGAAGAATGCATTGGTGAGGCTCTGTGTTCAGACAGGTTGCTGGCCAAGACTAGGTTGCTATCGTAACCATGGTTCCCCGAGAACAGGGAACGAGAGATTGCGTCCCTTGCCATGCATTGGGGCTGCCTGCTGAACAGTCCCTTCAGATGATAAGATACTGACTGCTTCACTGGCAGCTCCTTTATACTTCCAGGCCGCATTTTGATGACGTCATAGGCTGTCGCCAGCCAATAGGATTGGCGAGATTTGATACATTGCTTTCAGACACCGGTTCACGATTGACGTTCCCCATATGCGGTAAATGCAGTGTCTCGTTCCCCATTCTCAGGGAACCATGGTTACATACGTAACCTGAGGCATTCTCTGTGTCTTTTGTTTGTCTCCATATTCAGTTGTCAGGTTTTGCAAATAACTTTCAATACATTTGTGCAAAGAACAAATTTTCACTTTGAGGATTTATATTGTTCAGCTTTAACTGATTAATCATCTGAATGTTTTTGCTCCTGTTCTAGACTCTCTAACTGCAGTGTAACAGAAGAAGGATATAAAGCTCTGGCTTCAGCTCTGAGATCAAACCCTTCACACCTGATAGAGCTGGATCTCACAGGAAATGATCCTGGACAATCAGGAGTGAAGGAGCTTAGTGATTTGCTACATGATCCAAACTGTCAACTGAAGACACTGAGGTGAGACGGGATGAAATAATTAACAAGATTAGTAATATACAGGCTAAATATTCATAACATATATATAATTTTAGTTATACATTAAGCTAGACAATTTGTTGCATCAAAATGATCAAGACCAGATCAGATGCTGCAGGTTCTGACATAATGATGATGATGATAACCGTCAACAGTTTAGTTGTGGTACAAGCTATAGGTCAAATAGACATTATGTTGTCTGGCTATCACCAGACCAAGCTCAATTTAAAATTGAACATTGGTCTGGAGAGTCTGCTATGTATTTTCTACTGCACAAGAGGCCTGATCAACGAGCATTATTCACGCAATTGGATAGACTTCAACCAATCAGATCAACGATCCGGGTGACATACTTTGCAGTGGGGCTAGCTGGTAAATTAGGCTTTTACAAAAGCCAGTTGGTAGTAAGGCAAACACATCCTTCTTTTTTATGAATTGTTCCAGGGCAAGTCTGTTCCATTTTCAAAGAAAACTTGCCTTTGAAATCTTTAAAAACAGCATCGACAGTGGGATCAACTGGTTGCTGTGCTTCAGTGGCCGCCATGTTCAATGTAAACAAAAAGCTGCTTGCCGTCGCTTCGTCATCGTGTTATACCCGCCAATAGCGAGCAATGTGGACAAGCCAGTCTATGATTGGTTCCCACAAAAGTGTAACAGAAGCAGTAGAACTGAATGTACGGGTTTCCAGACTGAGTTTCTGGGCGAAATCAAATCGGCGGCAGATCAGGCTAGGTTTACCCAGTCATTATGGGTCAGTATATGTGCTATTCTGGAGTATAGTATACCTTGACAATTAGCATGTGCAATTTTGTTTTTGTGCACACCTCTCATTAAAATTTCTAGATAACCTTTCAGTTGAATTGTTTTCTGAACACTATTTTTTCATCAAGCCCAACAATCATGCAGTTTCACAAGCCAGTTTTCTCTGATGTTTCTCACTCCTCCTGATTAAAAGCCAGAAAGATCTTGAGGCCTTAATTTCACACTCTGTATTCATACTGAAAATCATGATCTAGTGAGCTTCTGCCCTTCTGCTCTGTCTGACTTTCTGTGCTTATGAGTTTGTTTTAGGACTGAGTTTCGCTCTAGTTTCTATTCAATAACTCTTATGCTATGTTTTCAAGTATGTATATATAATTATTTGTGTATTTAAATGTTCAAAGAAAAGTGTTACATCTAAATAACTAACTAGAGCTTGTCTTTAGGACAATAATTAAGTTTATTTTATCAGTCATGTTTGTAGTGCAACAGACATTTAGTTGAAAACTGAATTGACTCTTCTGCAGGTTTTTGACTGCTGCTGCAGATGAAGCCTGTCAGTATGTGGAGAGAGTTGTGGGTAAAAACCCATTACTCCAGAGAGAGCTGAATCTGAGTGAACATGAACTAGGAGACACAGGAGTGAATCAGATCGCTGCTCTACTGCAGGATAAATACTGTCAACTCAACAAACTGATGTGAGTATTGTTACATTTATTTAAAATATTACATTACTTTTAATTGTAACATTATTGTAGCTGATAATATTTCCTCACATAGCAGATTTTTTCCCAACAATATAAACTAATACAATTAAACAGGAAATTATAAACTAATACAATTAAACAGGAAATTAAAAACACACAATTTAAATGTCACTACCAAGCTTTAAATATTTAATAATTTAATTATTTCAGTTACTGTAGAGGGAGGACAATGGTTTTCTTCCAGAGCTTAGAAAACTCTTCAAATAAGTGATTGAAAAATCAGCTGCTCTATAAACAGAAGTCTTTCCTAACTTTCACAGGTTAATTCTGTGTAAATTAAATATAAGTGTGTATATATTGATTGCTCATTGTGAACATGACTGCTGAATGTGATCATGTTTACTGATTGCTGGTGTAAAGAGTTTTTTTTTTTTTGTGTGTGACATCAAAACTGTTCATAACTGCTTTGAGTTTAATGTTTGTATTTCACAAAATGTAAAATGTCTAATTTTGGTGCAGCATATACTGTAACTTTTGAACAAGTGCATTTTAAAAATCTTTGATCAGTATCTGCCTGTAATAAGATCTACCATTGACTGAACACAAGTGCAGCTTTATTCTAGTGATGTTACTCCTGATTCCGAGGCTTCGAAGCTTGTGTTAGGTTTTGCAGGAGTGAGGACCCAGGCGCAGAATGAGCAGTAAAGGGATTTTATTAACAATATTAAAGACAGGGCACAACAGGGAGATTAAGGTGTGAAACAGTCAAACAGCAGGGCAGGGCAGACAACACGATGACAGACAGGGAGGATGACTATGGAAAAATCAGTCTAAGGTGTCAACAGACTTGAGGACAGCTTGGGAAGCAGCACCAGGCGGGATGAAGGTGGAAGTTCTAGTCTTGGCTGCCAGGCAGTCAAAAACAGTGGCCAGACAAACTCAGGACAAAGGGCAGAGGAGGGCAGGAATGAACACAAGACTCAAAACAATAGACAAGACACAAAACAAACAGGCAAGGCACAAGAGAATTAATATTATAAAACATGAGGCAACAAATTCTGAAGCAGAGAACTAAGATTAGAGAAACAAAAGAAAATAAAAATTACAGAAGTAAATGACTGAAACTAGCAAACACAAAATAAAGCAAGAGCACCCTTGCAGGAAACCAAAATAAATAAAGGATGAGTTGACCAAATAAAAAAATAAGAAAAAAATAAACCAAAATGAAGCCTTGGAGAACTAGGAAAAAAAAAAAAAAAAAAAAAAAAAAATATAGAACTAGACAAAACTCAAGAAAAACTAGATTTTATCAAGAAGGAAAATAATCCGACAATGAATGCTAAATCTATCACTGACTGACAAGATCTAAGAGCACTATACACACACACACAATGAACGCAACAAACCAGCAAAGACATGAGGGAAGGAAGCACAATATAAAGGGACCAGAGCACACAAGGTTCCGGTGAGCACAATTAGTGAGACAAGGAGTAGTCAGGACTAAACAAGGGGGTGTTATGACAGCAAACAAGGCAGGACAAGAGGAGCACATGGCAAACACAAACAAGGACAAAGCCATGTACTGACACACAACACAAACATGGAGACATAGAGCAAAGCTCCGTATCGGGGCTTGTATTGTTTAATGAAATGATGTCACAGGTGAAGTTCGAATCCTCGTTTGAGTGAAGTGCTTCAAGAAGGGGTTCACTTTTGGCGGAACAATGCGTTTTTCCCCCTCGTGTTACACAAGCACTTCCACTTCTCTCTGTCCAGTCCACCTTATTCACTTTCACTTTTTTTTTTTTATCTGGTTTAAAGAATTGCTTTTTCTTGTATGTTCAACATGTGCATTGCCCAGTCACAAGATTATGAAACATTATGAAACAACACTAAACAAATACTTCACAGAACTATTTATTTATTTATTTATTTGTGTATGTTAATGGATCATGAACCATGTAACACATTTTGGCAGTGTCAAACTCAAAGAAAAAGTTTTCCTGCACCACATTTCCATTGATCAGCATGTGTCTCTGCATACATTAGAAGCCTTGAGAAATGAACCACTTTGACACGTCTGGCTGGAAAGCTTCAAAGCTTCATCTTGCAACCACGACTAACACGAACACAATTAAAATAACAAAGAAAGACTTTACTAAGGAACATGAACATAAAACTCACCAACAACAGCAGTTACAGGAAACAAAGCCAGAGAAAAGCCAATGGTAACATGAGGGCTATATATACACACAGACACTAATGAACAAACAAGAAACACCTGAACACAATGAATTAATGAAAATGTGACATTTAAAACAAGGAACCAATCGGAAAATGACACATGAACAGGGGAAGCACATGGCAAGATCACATGAGGAGCAAGACTGAGAGAATTCTACAAAATAAAAGACATGAAAACAAACTAAACTAAACCCAGAACAGATGTGACACTGCCTCACGGTGCAGCACTAAAGCAGATGAACCTTTTCCAAAACTTGTTTGATTGTCTTCTGCTTCAGGAAATACTTTTATTCCTTAATCTGTTAATGTTCGTTTATACAATTATTCATTGTTCATGTTCGTTCACAGTGGATTAACTAATGTTAACAGAAAACTTTTATAATTAAACCTGTATTAGTAAATATTGAAACTTACATTAAGGTTATTAAATGCTGTACTAGTATTGTCCATCATTGGTTCATGTTAACTAATGTAGTTCATGTTAACTAATGAAAGATTATTGTAAAGAGTTAGTCGGCAATGTGTCTGAAAACAACCGACATAAACACATTTGTCCCAGTGATCAAACCAAGGGTGACATTGACATGAAACAACCTTAAAAATGATATGAAATGAATGTGTAAACTAACATAAATAGATTGATGATTTCAAGCTTTGTATTGTTACAATGTCATAGTATATTTAAATGAACAATGTGTCGTCTTTATCCATGTTACCTGCACCTGGATATCCCTGTTTATTTGTCAGCAAAAGTCTGCTGGATGAAGCTAAACATGTTAGTTGATCATCATAAATCTGAGTCATTGTCTTTTCTCTTTCTGTCTTCAGTCTGAGTGAATGCAGTATTACAGAGAAACAGTGTGTCATCCTGACTTCAGCTCTGAAATCAAACCCGTCACACCTGAGAGAGCTGAACCTGAGCTGGAATAAACTAGGAGACTCTGGAGTGAAAAACCTCAGTGATCTACTGATGAACCCACAATTCAAGCTGGAGAAACTATCATTATCATCACCACCAGTTTTCATGCAGTTAGTATCATTATACTGTGTTTACCGTTTAATTTATTTTAAGTCAACAGGGCACAATTCACATCATTAGTAGCGCTGCATCTCCATCTGATGAAAGATTCAGAAATGGTTTTAGTTAAAGGATTATTTCACTTTCAAATTAAAATTAGCCCAAGCTTTACTCACCCTTAAGCCATCAATATAGGTGTATATGACTTTCTTCTTTCTGATGAACATAATCAAAGAAATATTAATAAGCTTTATAATGGCAGTGAACGGGATCAATGAGTATGAGCTGAAGAAACTGTCTCCATCCACATCCGGGGACAATACATTTGTGAATGTTGAATTTTGGATTTTTTATATACATATATTATTAGATTAATAATTATGATTTAGTTTTATTAGGATTTTTGTTCTGCTTTTAATACAATTCACCAAAAAACTATTACACTGTTAATAGTAACCCTTGTAAAAGCAGATTAAAACAACATGCCTGTTATGTTATAACAAAAGTATGACTTCAGAAAAGCACTTTACAAAAAATTAAATGAAATAAATAAAACAGCATTTAACACATTTTTATTTTCACAAGCTGTTTATACTTAGGCCCTATACAACTTTTTTTTTTTTTAATTTTTTAATATTTTTAACTATCATTTTGCATTTTAGACACATTTTAAGCACCAAGTGTTTTATTATTTACTTTATTATTACTATTTAATATATTCATATCTGATTCTACCTTCACCACGTGATATAGTTCAGATGTTTGTGTGGAAATGATGCGTTGTGACTGCGGAACTTTTAGAGATGTTTAAAATTGTGCAAAACAATCCTGCACCCTGTTATAAAACACATACAAACAGTATTACTTTAATTTAACATGAATTGTTAGTATGCTACTACATTGAAACTAACACAAATCTAACATGTAGAAGAGATAAAACACAACTACTTCAACATAAACAACAGAACAATGAACAGACAGAACTAAGAGTTTAAATACACAGACAGAGTAATCAAGGTAAAACAGAACAGCTGCAGGAACTAATTAACACCAAGAACACTAACTAGGGAACACACACAGACAGCAACACCATGATAATAAAACACAACAAAACTGTTACACAAACAGATTATTCTGAAATATTACATTTATACTGGACTAATGGTACTTTTAACTAAATCATCTTTTAAGCAAAATGAGTATTTAGAGATTGTAAATTACAATCTAAATTTACTTAATAACTGATTTAAGTATAATATATTCTTCCATTAAAAATGTAAAAAATTTCATTTCAAAATTTTATTGTTTCTATATTGATTATATATATATATTAATCTAAAGTGATAAATTCACTTATTTTTGGGAATGAGGACGGATCCAGACTTGGATTGTAACTAGTATCCTCAAATGCTCCTGTCTTGGTTTGTTCGTTTATATCATTAAGTTTCCATGTTTTTGCTGGTTTATTAGTGACTGTATGACATTTATTCATGATTCATTTAACTCACACATGAACTGAACATGGATTTGAGTCATTTTCTCTTTCTGTCTTCAGTCTGAGTATTTGCAGTATTACAGAGAAACAGTGCGTCATCCTGACTTCAGCTCTGAAATCAAACCCGTCACATCTGAGAGAGCTGAACCTGAGCAGGAATAATCTAGGAGACTCTGGAGTGAAAAACCTCAGTGATCTACTGATGAACCCACAATTCAAGCTGGAGAAACTGGAGTTAGTATCATTATACTGTACAGCAGTTACAGTGTGATTGAAGTTTATTTATTTCAAGACAGCAGAGCTTACATTTCATTCTTTATAGCAGTGCACTTTTTGGGTTTTCTCTATTGGTCATATTTATAAAAAAAAAAAAAAAAAAATCTAGTTAAATAGATATGCAGAAATCTGCCTTTTCAACAGAGAATAAAGAATAGAGACATCAAATAACTAGACTAACTGGGTTTCAAAACATACTATTGGAAACTAAATGCTGCTGAAGCTCTTCAATAAGATGATCATCATAGATGAACTATTAGAACTATTGTTATTTCTCTGTCTTCAGTCTGAGTAGATGCAGTATTACAGAGAAACAGTGTGTCATCCTGACTTCAGCTCTGAAATCAAACCCGTCACACCTGAGAGAACTGGACCTTAGTGAGAATAAACAAGAAAACACAGGATTGAAGCACTTATGTGATGTACTGAAGGATTCACACTGTAAACTGGAGAGATTGAGGTCAGTAACATTCTTCACATACAAGAATCAAAATGCTTAAAATCAGTGTGTCGGAGTTGAAGTCTGGACTTGAATTAGGTCATTCCCAAACTTTAATTGTCTAATTTTTCTCATTGTGAATCATTCAGATCAAAGATGTTCACAGCTGTACAGTTTTAGATAATTGAAATCTTGAAAGTGATGTTGATGTCTAACATATTAAAGTTGTCTGTGTCTTTTGTTTTCCTCCATATTCAGTTGTCAGTTTCTGCAACTAACTTTGAATACATTGATACAAAGAACAAATTTTCACTCTGAGGATTTCTATTGTTCAGGTTTAACTGATTAATCATCTGAATGTTTTCATTCCTGTTCTAGACTCTCTAACTGCAGTGTAACAGAAGAAGGTTATAAAGCTCTGGCTTCAGCTCTGAGATCAAACCCTTCACACCTGATAGAGCTGGATCTTACAGGAAATGTTCCTGAACAATCAGGAGTGAAGGAGCTCAGTGATTTACTAGAGGATCCAAACTGTCAACTGAAGACACTGAGGTGAGATGGGATGAAATAATTAACAAAATTAGTTATATAATTATATAATTAGTTATATAATATGCAGGCTAAATATTCATAATAAATATATTATTTTAGTTATACATTAAGTTAGACAATTTGTTGCATCAAAATGATCAAGATCAGATCAGATGCTGCAGGTGCTGACATGGTGATGATAACCGTCAACACAGTTTAGTTGTGGTACAAGCTACAGGTCAAATAGACATTATGTGTCAGTATATGTGCTATTCTGGAGTATGGTATACCTTAACAATTAATATGCACAATTTTGTTTTTGTGCACACTTCTCATTAAAATTTCTAGATAACCTTTCAGTTGAATTGTTTTCTGAACACAATTATTTTTTCATCAAGCCCAGATTCACTCTATCTCTACAGCAGGACTATGAGTCTCCAGATGTTCACAAACATGCAGTTTCACAAGCCAGTTTTCTCTGCTGATGTTTCTCACACCTCCTGCTTAAAAGTCAGAAAGATCTTGAGGCCTTAATTTCACACTCTGTATTCATACTGAAAATCATGATCTAGTGAGCTTTTGCCCTTCTGCTCTGTGGGATGTTTCTGTTCTTATGAGTTTGCTTTAGGCCTAAGTGTTGCTCGAGTTTCTTTTAAATAACCCTATTAGACTTTAAAGGAATAGTTCACCCAAAAATGAATATTTGATGATTTTAACTGCAACCGCTGCCGTCTGTCAGTCTTATAATGCGAGTGAATGGGAACTCGAACAATAAGGGTCTAAAACACTTCCATAGACAAATCTCTATTCGAATTTCCATCCACTGGCATTATAAAACTGACAGACGGCAGCGGTTGCAGTTAAAAATCATCATATGTGTTCTACTGAAGAAACAAAGTCACCTACATCTTGGATGCGCTGGGGGTAAGCAGATAAACATCAAATTTTCATTTTTGGGTGAACTATCCTTTTAAGTATTTATATATTTATTTGTGTATTTAAATGTTCAAAGAAAAGTGTTGCATCTAAATAACTAACTAGAGCTTATCTTTAGAACAATAATTGAGTGTTTTATTTTATGTCAATTTTGTAATGCAACAGACATTAAGTTGAGAACTGAATTGACTCTTCTGCAGGTTTTTGAGTGCTGCTGCAGATGAAGCCTGTCAGTATGTGGAGAGAGTTGTGGGTAAAAACCCCTTACTCCAGAGAGAGCTGAATCTGAGTGAACATGAACTAGGCGACACAGGAGTGAATCAGATCGCTGTTCTACTGCAGGATAAACACTGTCGACTCAACACACTGACGTGAGGATTGTTCATTTATTTTAAATATTACATTACTTTTCATTGTAATGTTACTGTAGCTGAAAATATTTCCTCACATATTTGAAGCTTGTCGAGAATGTCAGGTATTTCCCGCCGGAGCTCCGTATCGAGGCTTGTATTGTTTTAATGAAATGACGACACCAATGACGTTCAAAGCCTCGTTTGAGTGAAGTGCTTCAAGAAGGGGTTCACTTTTGGCAGAACAATGTTTTTTTCCCTCTCGTGTTACACAAGCACTTCCACTTCTCTCTGTCCAGTCCACCTTAATCACTTTCACTTTTTTCCAGTTTAAAAAACTTTTTTTTCTCATATGTTCAACAAAAGCATTGCCCTGAACATAAATACTTCACAGAGCTATTTATTTATTTATTTGTTTGTTTGTGTATGTTAATATATCATGAACCATGTAACGCACATTTTGGCACTGTCAAACTCAAAAAAAAAACAAAAAAAAATCCATTGATCCATATTTCCATTGATCAGCATGTGTCTCTGCGTACATTAGAAGCCTTGAGAAATTAACCACTTTTCAACACATCTGCCTGGAAAGCTTCAAAGCTTCATGAAGCTTCATCTTTCCACCACTACTTTATTCAAATAAACATGAACAAAATTAAAATAACAAAGAAAGACTTGACTAAGGAACATGAACATAAACCTCACCAACAGCAGTTACAGGAAACAAAGCCAAAGAAAAGCCAATGGTAACATGAGGGCTATATATACACAAAGACACTAATGAACAAACAAGAAACACCTGAACACAATGAACCAATGAAAACGTGACACATGGAACAAGGAACCAATCGGAAAATGACACATGAACAGGGGAAGCACATGACAAGATCACATGAGGAGCAAGACTGAGAGAATTATACAAAATAAAATACATGAAAACAAACTAAACTAAACCCAGAACAGATGTGACACTGCCTCACGGTGCAGCACTAAAGCAGATGAACCTTTTCCAAAACTTGTTTGATTGTCTTCTGCTTCAGGAAATACTTTTATTCCTTAATCTGTTAATGTTCGTTTATACAATTATTCATTGTTCATGTTCATTCACAGTGAATAAACTAATGTTAACAGAAAACTTTTAATATTTAAAACTGTATTAGTAAATGTTGAGGACCCACTTTATATTAAGTGGCCTTAACTACTATGTACTTACATTTAAATTAATAATTTGATACAATGCACTTACTGTGTTCATACATGTTTTTACATTGTACTTATATTTTAAAAACACCTGCATGTAATTACATCTGTAATTCATTTCTGTAATTACATTTATAATTACACTGTTGACCCATCCCTTACACCTTAGCCCTACCCTTAAACCTACCCAAACCACCAAAGCTTTCCCTAACCTTACCTGTATCCACCCCAATAGCAGCAAAAGTGTTTTGCAATTCAATATAAGTACATTGTACAAGTACATGTACAAGTACATCCAATAAGTACATTGTACTTATTTTGTGTTGTAAGTACATAGTAGTTAAGGCCACTTAATATAAAGTGGGACCGGTTAATGTTACAAATGAAAGATTATTGTAAAGTATTAGTGTCGACAATGTGTCTGAAAACAACCGACATAAACACATTTGTTCCAGTGATCAAACCAAGGGTGACATTGACACGAAAGAACCTTAAAGATGAAATGAATGAATGTATAAACTAACATAAATAGATTGATGATTTCAAGCTTTGTATTGTTACAATGTCTGTAGTATATTTAAATGAACAATGTGTCGTCTTTCTCCATGTTACCTGCACCTGGATATTCTGGTTTATTTTTCAGCAAAAGTCTGCTGGATGAAGATAAACATGTTAGATGATCATCATAGATCTGAGTCATTGTCTTTTCTCTTTCTGTCTTCAGTCTGAGTGAATGCAGTATTACAGAGGAACAGTGTGTCATCCTGACTTCAGCTCTGAAATCAAACCCGTCACACCTGAGAGAGCTGAACCTGAGCTGGAATACACTAGGAGACTCTGGAGTGAAAAACCTCAGTGGTCTACTGATGAACCCACAATTCAAGCTGGACAAACTACAGTTAGTATCATTATACTGTATTTACTGTTTAATTTATTTAAAGACAACCGGGCACAAGTCACATCATTTGTAGCGCTGCATCTCCATCTGAAGAAAGATTCAGAAATGGTTTTAGTTAAAGGATTAGTTCACTTTCAAATGAAAATTAGCCCAAGCTTTACTCACCCTCAAGTCATACTAGGTGTATATGACTTTCTTCTTTCTGATGAACAAAATCAAAGAAATAATACATATCTTGATGCATCTGAGCTTTATAATGGCAGTGAACGGAATCAATTAGTATGAGCTGAAGAAAGTGTCTCCAACCACATCCATCCATCACAAATATGTGCTCCGGGGACAATACATTATTATTATTTTTATTTTTTTTTAAATCAAGTTTTTATTATTTTTATCCGGTACAAGACAAATTCATACAAAACAAAGGGAACTGATATATATATAAATGCTACACATAAGGCCAAAATATATACACATTGGTTGCAGTCAACAAAAATAAACAAATACTAAATGAGAAAAAAGGGACAGAGAGGAAAATAAAAACCAGTGATCAAAGTCAAAGTTATTGTGTCACATGGGTAGACAGCATCACATAGGACCAAAAATCTTCCCAGACAGGAATACACACTGGGGCACATGCTCTGTTCTTATTATGTAGTTTGCAAAGCAAACGTTCAAATGAGGCTGTCTTTGTCATTATGTTGACCCATTCTTTTAACTCCCACCATAATCACTGCAAACTTTCCATTTGAAATATTTGGCATCTATTACATTACATTAATAATTATGATTTAGCTTGACTATTAGGATTTTTGGTCTGCTTTTAATACAATTCACCAAAAAACTATTACACTATTAATGATGTTCGACTTCGCCAGTCGAAGATCACTAAAATGAACAGGGTAAAAATCTAATTGATGTTAAACAAATAAAACAGAGATAATACTGATAAACAAATGATAAAGCTTGGGATGTTAAATATTATATCCCTTTCTTCAAAAGCACTTATTGTAAATGATATCACAGACGATAATCTAGATGTGCTGTGTTTGACAGAAACCTGGCTAAAACCAGATGATTACATTACTTTAAATGGGTCTAGCCCTCAAAGTTACGATTGCTGACACAATCCACATCAGAAAGGCAAAGGGGGAGGTGTTGCTGTAATTTATAGTAATATCTTCTGTATTACTCAAAAGTCCTTAAAATATAATTCTTTCGAAGTGATGTAACATTATGTATGTTCACATTTGTGCTGGCTACTGTATACAGGCCACCAGGACACCATACAGAATTTATCAAAGAATTTGCTGATTTGCTATCAGAGTTAGTACTAGCTGCAGATAAAGTCCTTGTTGTTGGTGATTTTAATATCCATGAAGATGATGATAAAGATGCATTGGGATTGACATTTACAAACATTCTAAACTCCTTAAAAAAAATGCTAGATCTACTTATTTTTGAAATCTCTTAGAAGAAAACAAACACAACCCTGGGTATTTATTTGATACAGTGGCTAAATTAACGAGAAATAAAGCTTCAACTTCTGATGTTTCCAAATAGCACAGCAGTAATGACTTTATGAACTTCTTTACTTGCATTATTGACAATATTAGAGAGAAAATTATAACCATGTAAACGTCTACTACAGTATCGCATCAGACAGTGCACTGTAGTGTTCCTGAGGAAAAATTCCATTCATTCACTGCTATAGGAAAGGAAAAATTCTCTAAACTTATTAAATCATCAAAATTAACATCATGCATGTTAGACCCTATGCCGACTAAGCTATTGAAAGAGATGCTTCCAGAGACTTTGAAAATTGACTTGAATTTTTTGTAGCAGTATTGTACAGTTATTAATCAATTTATGGGTTATATATATGAATTATAATAAACCATAAAGTTTATGGTCAATTATTACGCATATATCGACCCAAGGGAGAATTAAACATATATTGTGAATTAATTACAATGAATTATAATCAATCACATATATGATTAGTTCTGATTTAATAATGATTTAGAGAAACTACCAGCTCGTCCAGCAAACCGTTATTTCTCATAGAATATATGAACAGAATTATTCTCTGGCCACAAGAACAAATTCCTATTATAGCATCAAAGCATAGAACGATCGAAAAACGTTAAAGTGACTTGGTTTTTGTTGAAAGAACAAAGAGAACAATCGAACATGAATAATGTGTTTAATATACGAAATGAAAACTACTAATACAGAGGTTATGCGTCTAAATATGTATACAAGAACATACATACATATATACAAGAGTGAAAGTAGGAAAGGAAAGAGAGAAGGCAAGTATCAAAACTTACAAATAGTCCTTTGAAGCCAGCACGGAAATCAGTTTCATTATCTAAGAATGAGAAACGGCCTACTTGCATTGGTTTTGCGTGATGAGTTTCGGTTTAGCGTTGGTGCAGTTCATTGGCTTCTTCCATTCCGCGGGAGGTTTGAACTGAGGACTTGAAAGTTTGAAAGTTTCGCTGGAAGGTGGTGTTGTCCTGAGGGGATGAGCGCGATGGCAGCGCGGTCGCCGTGACGTCCGGGAGAGACGTGCTTGAGTGGGCGATGGATGATTCAGGCCGATCGGGAGAACACACTGAGAAATCCTGGTGTTCTTCTTTTATGACAGATAAGCCGACACACCTCCTTGAGGTGGAATAGCCAATGACACAGTTGCAAAGTTGGTGGGCAAGCTTTCCCCTTTGTCTTGTCTTGGCTGAATTTATGACTATCAGATCGGATTTCGAGATGGAGTACTTTCTTCACAGTATCATTAAACAAATATAACAATACATTTGTCAGTTATGTGACATATCTCAGTGAATGAGCGGTAGCCAGAGCTTTAAAACAAGATCAAACTCAACTGATCAGAAAGGCATATAAAAGAAGTTATGGTTTACAGACAAATTTCATCATTAAAACTAACACTAGCACAAATACAGTCATTTAAACTAATTCTAAACACTAGGAAGCATACATGCACTTGATATACATGATGGGTACATTTTGGCATAGTTGTATTTTACATATACAGTCAATAATGTATGTTTGTGTGTTTTTGTGTGTGTCTGTGTGTGTGTGGTGTGTGTTGGAATGTAATCTGGCCCGTAGCCCCCCTGAGGGGCCTTTAATGTCCCAAGAGCTAGGAAATTGGATGCTCTGTTTAAGCTCGGCGGGTCCCTAAAGATGCGAAAGCCATAATCACTCTGAGACCGGCCGGAGCCGATTCTGAGATATGGGCAGAGTTCAGGAGGCTAAAAGCTTTCTGAAAATTCCAAAGTTGATTGACTATGCCGGATCTTGTCCAGACGCTACATTTTTTGGCATTAGCGGAATTGCATTGGCATGGTTCAGATCTTACTAATCTGACCGTTATCAGTTTGTAGTAGTAAACAAAGATGTCATATCAATCACAAGTTCAATATAGAGTACCCCAAGGCTCAGTACTTGGACTGTTGCTTTTCACTCTGTACATGCTACCTTTGGGAGATAACATTAGGAAGCATGCCATTAGTTTTCACTGTTATGCTGATGATACTCATTCAAACTCATTTAATCTATCTATCTGAACTGAAACTTAAACTTTCAAAGTGAAAACCTTCAGACTTTAAAGTTTTTTTACAAACTTTATCTAGTTTTCATTTGAAAGTGAATTAATCCTTTAACGGGTTTGTATGTGTGTCAGTAAAAAGAGCATTACATTTTTTAGCATTTTAAACTTTGTGGCTATAAAATAGTTTCATATACTGGAATCTGACAAATCTTTGCTGTGAATCAAGACAGAAGTGAGAACAGATTAAAAAAACAGTGTAACAAAATGTGTATTTAGAGATTGTAAATTACACTCTAATATGACTTAATAACTGATTCAAGTATAATATATTCTTGCATTAAAAAAGTAAAAAGACCATTTAAATGTTTATTTTTTGATTCTTTCTACATTGATCCTATATATTAATCTACAGTGATAAATTCCCTTATTTTTTTGGGAGTGAGGACAGATCCAGACTTGGATTGTAACTAGTATCCTCAAATGCTCCTGTCTTGGTTTGTTTGTTTATATCATTAAGTTTCCATGTTTTTGCTGGTTT
This sequence comes from Megalobrama amblycephala, assembly GCF_018812025.1. NCBI lineage: Eukaryota > Metazoa > Chordata > Actinopteri > Cypriniformes > Xenocyprididae > Megalobrama > Megalobrama amblycephala. Next base: position 47,820,586 of record NC_063060.1, on the reverse strand, counting down.
ACTAGTAACTGTATCACATTTAGTCATGATTCATTTAACTCACAGATGAACTGAACATGGATTTGAGTCATTTTCTCTTTCTGTCTTCAGTCTGATTGGATGCAGTATTACAGAGAAACAGAGTGTCATCCTGACTTCAGCTCTGAAATCAAACCCATCACACCTGAGAGAGCTTGACCTGAGCGAGAATAAACTAAGAGACTCTGGAGTGAAAAACCTCAGTGATCTACTGATGAACCCACAATTCAAGCTGGAGAAACTACAGTTGGTATCATTATACTGTACAGCAGTTACAGTGTGATTGAATTTAGTTTATTTTCACACTGCAGGGCTTATGTTTCAGTCTTTATAGCGGTGCACTTTCTGGATTTCCGTTTGACACATTTTTATGCGTTTTTATCTAGTTAGTAATTGTTGAATTTTCAGCATTTGATACATTGTACTGATTGTGTACTTGCAGAAATCTGATAAATCAAATAGTTAAAAATGAAAGAGAAGAAACTGTATCTTCAGCACACAGAACTAGTGTAACTGGGTTTCAAAACAGACTATTGGAAACTAAATGCTGCTGAAGCTCTTCAATAAGATGATCATCATAGATGTGAACTATTGTTATTTCTCTGTCTTCAGTCTGAGTGAATGCAGAATTACAGAGAAACAGTGTGTCATCCTGACTTCAGCTCTGAAATCAAACCCGTCACACCTGAGAGAGCTGGACCTCAGTGAGAATAAAATAGAAAACACAGGATTGAAGCACCTATGTGACATACTGAAGGATTCACACTGTAAACTGGAGAGATTGAGGTCAGTAACATTCTTCACATACAAGAATCAAAATGCTTAAAAGCTGCAGTCCGTAACTCTTTTTGGTTAAAAAATATCCAAAATAAATTTTTGAGCAAATACATATCCAGCCAGTGTTCAAATCTATTTCCTTATCTTAGCCCGATTAACAAGCTTGTAATGTTATATACTGTAATAAGAGCGACCTGGTAGATTTCCGCAGGAAATTCGCGTATGCAGCAGTTCTTCTTTGCGTCATTACGTCACATCTGGAATGAGTCCAGGTTAGCCGGCTTTAAAAGACTTTGGTCTGCGGAGTGGCTGCAGAAACTGAAATCTACAGGTTAATGTTGTAAACATTAACAATTTGAGAAGAAAGTATAACAGTGATAATTTGCATGGTTTGGCGTGATCCGAGCTAAGCGATCTTTAGATTTAATCATCATTTGCAGCACAATTTATTGTAGGCCTAATGCTTTTTTCCTGAGTTGATCAGAACAAAATTGGCAGAAATGTCACTTACTTGTTCAGCTGATATTCTCCAGTGCAAATTCTTATATTGGTCATACTTTCAAGATCTGTGATTCTGAAGTATAGTATCCAGGAGGAACTGTGCCGAAACACAATGCACGTAACGATTAAGTATATGACTACAATCGCAGGTTTCAAACAGAGATGCCGACAAAAAGGAAAAATGCCGGACTGCAGCTTTAAACAGTTTAAACTAAAAAACTTTGTACTCAGTATCTCACAATGAGTCTGTTCACATTATATTTGTGCAAAATTCTTCACATTAATGATTTGTTGGTAAGATAATCTCTTTTCCTCTGTTTTTGTCTTTCTAGTCTATATAACTGTGGAATTACAGATGTTTCTTCTTTAACTCAGTCTTTGACTAACTCAAAAGCACTGCAGTTTTTAAAAGATCTTGATCTTAGATACAGTATAATAGGAGACTCAAAGCAGCAGCTCAGAGACGTGTTACGAGACTCAAAGTGTATCATGAGGTGAGGAAACATCACTGTGATATTAAAGAGATCTTCATTTACCTCTGATATGTGAACAACCTTTGAAATATTTGTTAAAGGAAATTATTATTAATCTTTATTGCAATAAAGGGTTTGTGTGAGAACAAAATGTGAAGTTATTAAAATGTTCAACACAAAGGAGGAAAGAGAACAAAAGCACACTGTCACAGCTTTATTCAACAACACCTGCTTTATTAACTGTGTCAGTAGTGAATCATTTCAGTTTGAAAATAGACTTGTTCAGATTGTAGGAAAAGCTGCACTCCTGCTAAAATCAGTGCGTTCAGCTTCAGCTCACAGCCGTCCAGCCTCACATGAGAAATGTCTCTGTCTCTAGTGTGTTTTTACTTTGACAAGCAACACGTCACACTACTTTACACTCACTTTACTTTCAGTTATTTACTAAGAGCCCTAAAAACATGTTTAAACTAGAGGACAAACGGCTTTAACTAAAGGTTTTTGTTTTAATTCAGAATATAATTTGTATTTGCTTTATTCCATACGCCGTACATCTCATTAGTTTCTTCTTCACAGTCACTCAATAGGAGTCACACCAACACAAACACACAAACATATCAACGTGATTCATGGTTTTAATGTATTATTTTTAAAACACAAATATCTCTACAGGATCATGTAAAGTCAGTAATTAATCTGATTACAGGAATTTAATGTAACTTCTTTTTACTCAAAACAGTAATTGAAATATAGTCACTAATTTGCACTTTGTTCCACTGAACACTTTGTTTGTTTTCTTTTCTGTTTCACCTTACAGAGTAGATAAGGATCAATCACCAGTCATCTCTGAACGAGTTAAATCACCAAAAGTCTCTGATGGATGCTTAATATTATAGTTTTAAATCATCACGAGAGGAGCAGAAATCATCAGGTGATCCACAGAAGAGTCTCACTACTGTGTCTATGAGGAGAAATAAATGTGTGATTAATGTGTAAATGTGTTTCATACAGATGGAAGAGACTCAGACTTTACAATGAAATAAAGCTGCATGTGTGTTAGTGTGATGGTCTTGTCTGGGTGGTCTTTCTGCCGAGCTGCACAATGGAGAACATGTGAAAATAAAGGAAATTGCATGGAGAATTAAATGACTTTCACAGCATGTCTCATTGTCTCTGCTGTTTATTTAAAACAGTACTTTCTTTTTTTAATCTTTTTAAATCAATTAAATCTTTATGCGTTGTGATCGTATAGTGTATAGCAGGGTTTCTCAACCTTTTGCCTACTGCGACCCACTTTTTTTTGTATACCAGTCATATGACCCACTAAGGCTGGAAATAAATAAATAACTGAAATGCCTCTTTAGACCTAGGCTACATTATATGCTTATTATAATTAATTTCATGAAAACACACAAACACTTTCAATAATTAGGCAGACTATGAAGCAAACTGATTTATTTATTTTTACACACGTTAATTTGAGAAATTTGAGACTGCCGCTCTAAAATGATGATATCCAGACACTGGAATTGACCCTTCGCCAGGAGTTTGATTGACAAGCGATCTAACCAATCATAGCGCCGAATCCACCATTTTGTCTGACAAAGCAGCCAGGAGTTAGAAGAATAACCTCAGTGGATATGAACTTGAAAAAATGTGTATTTACGTCTTTCTGTGCTTTAAACAACATTCATTCTCATGTTAATTTTATTTGATGCCATAAATTAGCTAGTAGGAACAGATGATCGGTTCACGAGCCGCTTGAGCTGTGGCGCTACAGCAATCTGTCACAACATTAAAGAGCCACAAAACATTTTTTATTGTTCGAATTGCTTAAAAAAAAATTACACAATTTGAAAGCTGGGACTTTGTTTAAAAGCATGCACATTTGGAGAAATATTGGATTCTCATATGCTTATGTCAATTTTCTATACAGAGAAGTTATATTTATTTAATATTCATTGTCATTACTATGAGCGCTGGTGTTTTCAATTCATCCTTGAAGTCGGAGGGCGCTCTCTGTGCATTTTTAGTCCACAAATTCATCTAAAAGAAGAAGAGGCTATTCCATGAATGGAGTTTCCAATTCATACTGCAGCCGGAGGGCGCTAAAGAAACAAAAACTCATCTAAAATTCATATATAGAAGAAAAGAAAACAGGAACTAACTGCATGTCTTCTAGAGCTCCCTAACCATGACTTTTACATCCAGATAAACACTTTTCAAGACAATAAATACACGATTGAGACGATGAATGCATGTATTGCCTCTGAATTTGCGTCTGAATAGCGCTGGCTCCGTGGGCGTGGCCGCATTAGCGGATAATGAGCTGAATCACGGACTTCTGACATGGCTCTCTTTTCATACAGATTACATAAACACAGAAGGTTTGTTTTCGATTTGACACGATTTTACATGATTTAAAACCTGACATCTTAACGTTTTTTTAGACATAAGTTTAATTTTTCTGTGATTAGTATTCACTAAGTTACAGTTCATTTTCTGAGAACTATCAGATTGGACTTCGTTCAGAGGGAGAGGAGAAATCACGCATCATGTTAGTTTTCTTTATTTTACAAAAAGCACAACATTGTGTTTTTACAAATAAAAGAAGATATTCTATAGTTTCAATTGATATATTACTTATGTCTCTATGACAAAAAATGACGGAGTATTTTAAGTCTGTTTTGCTGCAATGTGAAAAAAACCCTGCAAAACGCGCCGGCGCGTTTTCAGACCTCAGAGTGTTAAACACCAAACTTCCTCAAAAGTGACCAATTTTCCAATAAATTTATAATAGGCAAATTCAACCACTAAACGGGCAGAAACCAAACCTTTGTATGTCAAAACAATGTCAGTAGAACCTTTTCCCATAATCTTAGCTTTCCTTGTTTTATACTGATACTTAGGACCATAAATAAAACCTTCTTGACTAAAAACATGACCCAACATATCACACCAATCTTTTAACACTTGAAAAAGTGTCTCTAATCTATTACACTCAACAAATAAATGGAAAACAGTTTCAGTATCTGAACAAAATGGGCAAGTATCGTAACACTGGAGTCTAAAAGAGATTTATGTTTATTTGTGGTTAATATTCCATGTATGATCCTCCACTGTAAATCACCGGTTCTCTTATCAATAGGAACCTTATATAAAGTTCTCCAGCTTCTTTTAGGTGAGAGATCTGTACTAAATATTTCTTGCCATTTTGACTCGCGTACTTGTTTCAGTTCTTGAAAGCGCATTACTTTTACACAAACAAGATACATACATTTCTTGCTCACATCACAAAAAAAAATTAAGTTCTGGAGTGCTAAAAGCAATTTTCCCTCCTCCTCCTGCCAAAAATCCACAGAAATTTGTACTTCCAACTCTCAAACTCTTTCACATCATTATCATTTTGTTCTAATATCTCTTTATCCAGAGCACATTTAAATTCAGAAGGTACAGAAGCCACAATTTCATTTTAAAAGTCTTTCAGAAAAACGTAAGGATTTCACACCAGTCTTTTTCGCAATATCTTCTGGGGCTAACCACCCATCCTTGTTTAGAAAACATGACACCTTGTTGAGACCTGCTCTTAAAAGTGCATTTCTCATAAAAACAGAATTTAAACTTTTTACAGATAACACAGGGTTATACAATATGGGTTCTTATTTTCCCCAAAAACCTTTTTCAGACCCCTGCTTTCGAGAAGTTGAGAAGACTTTCCAAACTTTAAGCATTGTCTTAATAAAAGGTGTTAGACCAGTTAAGTCCACTCCATCAAGATCCATTAAAAAAGATGTCGATCAAATCCCATCGGTCCTCCTTTCCTCAATAATCCACAGGCTACATCTGTCCAGCTAATGTGCCTTTTATACAAAAGTCTTTGAGCAGCCTGCAATCTGAAAGCAGCAACTCTGCATTCAATGTCAATGAGTCCTTGTCCTCCTTCACAAATTGGTAAATACAGGACAGCAGCTCTCAGCCAGTGCTGTTCTGACCAAAAAAATTAATCAATTGTCTTTGGATATCTTTGATAAGGTTAAAAGGAGGGTCCAAAATAGCCATTTTATGCCAGAGTGAAGATGCAATAAGATTATTTACTATTAAAACTCTTCCTCTGTATGATAATCGAGGGAGTAACCATTTCCAGTTGGACAAACGTACAGACATCTTCTCTATCAATCCATCCCAATTTTTCTTTTTATACAGATCAGAACCTAAAAAAACCCTAAAAATTTAAGACCATCTTTGCTCCACTCAACATTTTCTGGCAATCTTACTATTGCACTTGAGACTCCACACCATAGAGCTTCACTTTTGCCCCAATTTATTTTGGCTGAAGAGGCCTTCTCATAGCACTGAATACAATTCAGTACACTTTTTATATCTTCTTTGTCTTTAATTATCACAGTGAGGTCATCAGCATAAGCAAAAAGTTTGATGGGTTTATTAAAAGATCCTTCAATATGTAAACCTTTTAATGCAGTTCTTAGTTTACACAATAATGGTTCAATAACTAAGCTATAGAGCTGACCCGAAAGTGGGCACCCCTGCCTTATTCCCCTTCGGACTTTGATGGGTATACTTAAGCCTCCAGGCACTTTTACCATGCATTCAGCTTTTTCATAGAGTAATCTGATCCATGAAATAAAACCATTTCCAAATCCATATGCACCTAAAACATCAAACAGATAAGAATGATTCACTCTGTCAAAAGCCTTTTCTTGATCTAGTGACAAAATTCCAAGATCAATATTGTTTAACATCGAGTAGTCAATGACATCTCTTATAAGGAACAAATTATCTCTAATGCATCTATTTTTTTATACAATAAGACTGATCATTATGAATTAATACACGCATATATTCATTCAGAAATACACTTAGAGAAAATCTTATAATCCATAGTCAACAAGACTACAGGCCTCCAATTCTTAAGTAAAGTAAGATCACCTTTTTTTTTTTTTTTTTTTTTTTTTTTTGGTAGCAGAGAAAGAATTTCTCTTTTGCAACTAATAGGTAAACATCCTGTTTGTATCGAATATAAAATCATTTCATAATAATCATTCCCAATAACTTCCCAAAAATATTTAAAAAATTCAGAGGGAAGCCCATCTAACCCAGGGGATTTTTCAGTTGATAATTCTTGCACAGCTTTAGGTACTTCTTGAAAGCTTAAAGGGATAGTTCACCCAAAAATGAAAATTTGATGTTTATCTGCTTACCCCCAGCGCATCCAAGATGTAGGTGACGTTTTTTCTTCAGTAGAACACAAATGATGATTTTTAGCTGCAACCGCTGCCATCTGTCAGTCAAATAATGGGAGTGGATGGGAACTTCTGCTATAAGAGTAAATTAAACTTGCTTAAACAAATCCAAATTAAACCCTGCGACTCGTGAGGACACATTGATGTCCTAAGACACGAAACGATCGGTTTGTGTGAGAAACCGAACAGTATTATATAATTTTTTACTTCTAAAACACCACTATGTCCAACTCCGTTCAGCATCGGTTAGTGATGTCTGATCGCGCTCTGGCAACGGAAGTGATGTCTCACGCATATACTTCAATGAGTGTAAGACATCACTTCCGTTGTCAGAGCGCGATCAGACATCACAAACTATCCCTTTAAAATGCAATCTAAGTCCTCTTTATGTTCTGATTTAAGTTCTGGGATTAAATTTAAAAGTTCAGTTTTACTTTCCAATTCTGTTAAATCCATATCATACAACTTGAATAAAAATCAACAACACATTTACTCATTTCTGATGGGTCATAAAATAAATCACCTCTATAATTCCTTAAACACAGCATTTGTTTCTCTTGACACTACTTTCGTTCTAAGTTTAAAAAAGAAAGATGTTGGTCCATCAATATCTCTAATATGAGAAAAACGAACGCTAATAAGATCTAATCTCTAATCTTGTAATAAATTTTCTAACTGTAGCTTTTTTTCTTTAAAGGTGCCCTAGAATTAAATATTGAATTTATATTGGCATAGTTGAATAACAAGAGTTCAGTACATGGAAATGACATACACTGAGTTTCAAACTCCATTGTTTCCTCCTCCTTATATAAATCTCATTTGTTTAAAAGACCTCCGAAGAACAGGCGAATCTCAACATAACACCGACTGTTATGTAACAGTCGGGGTGTATGCCCCCAATATTTGCATATGCCAGCCCATGATGGAGGCATTACACAAGGGCAGAACGTCTGGATGTGCACAGCAGAATCATAAGACTAGGTAAGCAAGCAAGAACAATAGCGAAAAATGGCAGATGGAGCAATAATAACTGACATGATATGATAACATGATATTTTTAGTGATATTTGTGAATTGTCTTTCTAAATGTTTCGTTAGTATGTTGCTAATGTACTGTTAAACGATGGTAACTTTAACCACATTTATTACTGTATTCGCAGAGACAAGAGAGCCATCGCTATTTTCAATTTTAAACACTTGCAGTTTGTATAATGCATAAACACAACTTCATTCTTTATAAATCTCTCCAACAGTGTGTAATGTTAGCTTTAGCCATGCAGCATAGCCTCAAACTCATTCAGAATCAAATGTAATACATCCAAATAAATACTATACTCACATGATCCGATTTATGCACGCAGCATGCATGGCGAACATCTTGTAAAGATCCATTTTGAGGGTGATATTAGCTGTGTGAACTTTGTGTTTGCTGTTTAAGGCAAGCGTGAGCTCTGGGGCGGGGGAGCACGAGATTTAAAGGGGCCGCAACCTATATATCGGTGCATAGTTAATGATGCCCCAAAATAGGCAGTTAAAAAATGAATTAAAAAAAATCTATGGGGTATTTAGAGCTGAAACTTCACAGACACATTCAAGGGACACCTTAGACTTATATTACATCTTTTAAAAAGAAGTTCTAGGGCACCTTTAATAACATTTTGTAATTGATTTTCATGTCTTTCCAACAATTTTCAATTTCAAATATCTCATTTTCAAGGTCTTTAATCGTATTTTCCAATCTTTTTTGATGAATAACAAGTATATTGTTGACAGAAAACTTTTATTTGTGTTTTTCCAACTTCCCACCACTGTATAATATCTCTAAAATTATTTTTATGCATCTGCCATGTTTGCCAAAATAAACTATTTGCACAAATATAAATGTATATAAATTTGCACAAAAAGCAGCATCTTGTAACTCCTTCTTGTTAAAATGCCAGTACGAACCCACTTTACATTGCTTTGACAATACACAATCTATTGTAGACATTTTAAGATCCGAAATGGTATTAGGAATTATATTAGCATTACAAATTTGATTTCTTTAGTTATTTGAAATATAAAATCTGTCCAATCTTGCTGCATAAACCTGTCCTTCTGAAACCTTCACTCAGGTATACTGTTTTAAAAAAGGGGTTTCAGTTCTCCATACATCATTTAACTTCAAACTTTTAACAATAAGCGACCTGGCTCTATCTCATGTTCAGATAAAATTTTAACCTTACAATTTGGACTTAAACATATAGCGACACCCAAACTAACATTGGAGCCATGACTAAGAATATACTTGCCCTCCCACCATAAGCCACATTTTACTTCATTACTTTTATCACTATGGGTCTCTTGAAGAAAAAGTACTCTAATATTTTTTAATTTTAAACATTCTAAAAGCAAGGTTTGTTTTCTCCTATCTCTAAGGCCATTTACATTTAAAGATGCTACTCGCAATGGCTCCATGAGACAGAAAAAGAAAGAAAAACAGAGAAGATAGGAAAAACAAAGAGGCAGACAAACAACCATTATAATTATTTAAAAAACTCGCCCCTCATTTCCTTTCCTACTCTTTTCCTTTGTCTTATCGTAGCTATATGTTTTTTTTTTTTTCAACCGAAAGTGTTTTTTTGCTGTGATAACACAGAAAAGTTATATGTTTTTCGTGCCTGCACAACTGAAGCAACAAATTTATCAGTATCCGGAAAATAATCAGCAACATTTACCTTTCTACCTTTTGTTTCATCCAAAAACCCATTAATCTGTTCCACAGTGTATAAATTATCACCTACTTTTGGACAATCAGATATATCAGAACAACAATCATCATCCTTTACTCCATCATCCTGACTCATTGCTAAGGCCTCATCAAAACCCATATCTTCAACAGCAGTCACCACCTTTACATCCTGACTCACTGGTAAGGCCTCATCAGGAACCACATATTCAACAGTCACCACCTTTACACTCTGACTCACTGACAAAACCTCATCAGAAACCACATCTTTAGCAGCAGTCACTGCTTTTAAGCCAATTTTATTACTACAACAAGGCTGCTCTTCTTGCAAAAAAACAGCAGATTCACTTGAAGTTGCACTCACCTCGTTATCTTCACCAGTATCCACACTTTGGCCTTCTGAAACTTTCTCTGGATCCCGATTCTACTCACCCTGACTCTCCATTGTAGCTTCATTTTCCACCTCCTGTCCTTCACTTATCCGAGGCTCCTCTGATCTATTTTTATGCGGACACGAGAATCTTTTGTGGCCAATATCACCACACTCAAAGCACAGTAAGCTTTCAGTGCTTGCATATAACACAAAGGAACTATCTCCGTCATTCACTCTAAAAGACACGTCTAGAATTTTATCCTGAGAATTTAAAAACATGTGAACCTGTCTTCTGAATGACAGTACATGTTTTAGCGCTGGATTTTTGCATCCTAAAGGTACCATCTTAACTGGACTGACTACTTTCCTGAAACGAGACAATTCTTTAACAATCACTTCACTTTTAATAAACGGAGGAACATTTGAAATAGTTACTTTTGTAGCCAGTGCATACAATGGAGTAGCCGGCAGAAACATTCCTTTCACCCAAAGCCCGTTTTCGATTACTTGATTAACAAGTTGTTCAGTCTTCAAAAAAAAAAAACACAACGGCTTTGTTCATTCACAAAGCTGAATTTATATTTTCATGACCAACCTGATCACCAATTACAACCCCAAAAAAGCCCATCATGCCATAAAGAATAAAAGGCTTTTTTAAAATCAATGAAGCAGCCGAATATTTTTCCTTGTTTTTTTTTGATGAACATATTTTTGTATCAGTATGTGAAGTGTGTAAATGTGATTTGATGTTCTCTGATTGGGCATAAATCCAATTTGACAGTTCTTTAAAATTTTGTGTTCTTGAATAAACTGAACTAATCTGTCATTAATAATGGAACAGAATAGTTTTCCGAGGTTACTGCTCACTATGATGCCTCTGTAATTATTTGGGTCGTACTTCTCACCTTGTTTAAAAATTGGAGTTATCAAATATGCTCAATAAATATAAAAACTCTCCCCAAAATCAAACGTATTACAAAAACATCTACTGGACGTAATGGGTTCACTTTGGCAGAATGGGTTTTTCCCCCTCTCGTGTTACACAAGCGCTTCCACTTCTCTCTGTCTAGTTCAACTTAATCACTTTCACTTTTTTATTCGGTGTAAAGAACTTTGTTTTTTCTCGTATGTTAAACAAAAGCATTGCCCAGTTACAAAATTATGGTGCTGTCACACTCCAAGTTTTTTCCTGCACCATATTTCCATTGATCAGCATGTGTCTCTGTGTGCATTAGAAGCCTCTAGAAATGAACTGCTTTTCAACACATCTGGCTGAAAAGCTTCAAAGCTTCATGAAGCTTCATCGCTCCACCACTACTTTATTCAAATAAACATGAACAAAATTAAAATAACAAAGTTATTTTAACTTGACTAAGAAACATGAACATAAACCTCACCAACAGCAGTTACAGGGAACAAAGACAGACAAAAGACAATGAAAACATGAGGGCTATATACACACACACAGACACTAATGATCAAACAAGAAACACCTGAACACAATGAACCAACGAAAACATGACACATGAAACAAGGAACCAATCAGAACATGACACATGAACAGGGGGAGCACATGACAAGATCTTATGAGGAGCAAGACTGAGAGAATTAAAGACATGAAAACATAAACTAAACTAAACTCAGAACAGACATGACACTGCCTCACGGTGCAGCACTAAAGCAAATGAACCTTTTCCAAAACTTGTTTGTTTTCTGCTTCAGGAAATACTTTATTCCTTAATCTGTTAATGCTCGTTTATACAATTATTTATTGTTCATGTTTGTTCACAGTGGATTAACTAATGTTAACAGAAAACATTTGTATTTAAAACTGTATTAGTAAATGTTGAAACTTGCATTAAGTTTATTAAATGCTGTACTAGTATTGTCCATCATTGGTTCATGTTAACTAATGTAGTTAATGTTAACAAATGAAAGATTATTGTAAAGTGTTAGTGAGTTGACAGTGTGTCTGAAAACAACCGACATAAACACATTTGTTCCAGTGATCAAACCAAGGGTGACATTGACATGAAACAACCTTAAAGATGATATGAAATGAATGTGTAAACTAACATAAATAGATAGACGATTTCAGCCTTTGTATTGTTACAATGTCGGTAGTATATTTAAATGATCAATGTGTCATCTTTCTCCATGTTACCTGGGTCTGGATATCCCTATTCATTTGTCAGCAAAAAGTCTGCTGGATGAAGATAAACATGTTAGTTGATCATCATAGATCTGAATCATTGTCCTTTCTCTTTTCATCTTCAGTCTGATTAAATGCAGTATTACAGAGGAACAGTGTGCCATCCTGACTTCAGCTCTGAAATCAAACCCGTCACACCTGAGAGATCTGAACCTGAGCTGGAATAAAATAGGAAACTCAGGAGTGAAGCACTTATGTGACGTACTGAAGGATTCACACTGTAAACTGGAGAGATTGAGGTCAGTAACATGCTTCACATACAATAATCAAAATGATTAAAATCAATTCAACAGTTTAAACTAAAACACTTTATGCTCAATATCTCACAATGAGTCTGAGTTGAAGTCTGGGCTTTAATTAGGTCATTCCCAAACTTTAATTTTCTTATTTTTCAACCATTTTCATGTTGCTTGTTGTGAATCATTCAGATCAAATACTCCCACGGGTGTACAGTTTTAGATAATTGAAACATTGAAAGTCATGTTGATGTCTAACTTATTAAAGTTCTGTGTCTTTTGTTTGTCTCCATATTCAGTTGTCAGTTTTGTACAAAGAACAAAATAAAATTCACTTTAAAGATTTCTTTTGTTCAGGTTTAACTGATTAATCAGCTGAATGTTTTCATTCCTGTTCTAGACTCTCTAACTGCAGTGTAACAGAAGAAGGTTATAAAGCTCTGGCTTCAGCTCTGAGATCAAACCCTTCACACCTGATAGAGCTGGATCTCACAGGAAATGATCCTGGACAATCAGGAGTGAAGGAGCTCAGTGATTTACTACAGGATCCAAACTGTCAACTGAAGACACTGAGGTGAGACAGGATGAAATAATTAACAAAATGAGTTATATGCAGGTTAATTATTCATAACAAATATACAATTTTAGTCATACAATAAGCTGGACAGTTTTTTGCATCAAAATAATCAAGATCAGATCAGATGTTGCGGGTTCTGACATGATGATGATGACCGTCAACAAAGTTTAGTTGTGGTACAAGCTAGGGGTCAAATAGACTATTCTGGAGTATGGTATACCTTGACAATTTCTTTTAAATAACTGTATTATGCTTAATTTTTAAGTATTTATTTGTGTATTTAAATGTTCAAAGAAAAATGTGACATCTAAATAACTAACTAGAGCTTGTCTTTAGAACAATAATAAAGTTTTTATCTTATCATTCATGTTTGTAATGCAACAGACATTTAGTTGAGAACTGAATTGACTCTTCTGCAGGTTTTTGAGTGCTGCAGATGAAGCCTGTCAGTATGTGAAGAGAGTTGTGGGTAAAAACCCGTTACACCTGAGAGAGCTGAATCTGAATGAACGTGAACTAGGAGATACACGAGTGAATCAGATCGCTGCTTTACTGCAGGATAAACACTGTCAACTCAACACACTGACGTGAGTATTGTTCATTTATTTAAAATATTACATTACTTTTCATTGTAATGTTACTGAAGCTGATAATATTTCCTCACATATTTGAGTCAGAGCAGTTTTTTTTTCTCAGCCACAACAGTGTAAAGTAATAGAATTAAACAGGAAATTGAAAACACAATTAAAACGTGACATCAAGCTTTAATTTTTTTTTTACTAAGACAGTTTGATCATGGGTCAATAATTATTTCAGTTACTGTAGAGGGAGAACAATGATTTTCTTCCAGACCTTAGAAAACTCTTCAAATAAGTGATAGATTGAATTAGCTGCACTATAAACACAGAGAAGTCTTTCCTAACTTTTACAGGTTATTTCTGTGTAAATTAAATATAAGTGTGTATATATTGATTGATCTTTTTGAACATGACTGCTGAATGTGATCATGTTTACTGATTGCTGGTGTGAAACAAAGTTTTTTGTGACATCAGATCTGTTCATAACTGCTTTCAATTTAATGTTTGTATTTCACAAAATGTAAAATGTCTAATTTTGCTGCAGCATATACTGTAAGTTTTAAACAAGTGCATTTTAAAAATCTTTGATCAGTATCTGTCTGTAATAAGATCCACTGAAGGCAAGTTGACTGAACACAAGTGCAGCTTTATTCTAGTGATGTTACTCCTGATACCGAGGCTTCGAAGCTTGAGTTGTGAACATCAGGATCTTCCCGCCAGAGCTCTGTATCTTGGCTTGTATTGTTTTAGTGAAATGACGCCACAGGTGAAGTTCAAAGCCTTGTTTGAGTGAAGTGCTTTGAGAAGGTTTCACTTTGGGTGAAACAATGTGTTTTTTTCCCTCTTGTGTTACACAAGCACTTCCACTCCTCTCTGTCCAGTCCACCTTAATCACTTTCACTTTCACGTCCAGTTTAAAGAACTTTGTTTCTTGCATGTTCAACAACAGCATTGCCCAATTAAAAAATTATGAAACACTGAACATAAATACTTCACAGAACTATTTATTTATTTAATTATTATTATTTAATTAAGTATATTTAAATGAACAATGTGCCGTCTTTCTCCATGTTACCTGCACCTGGATATCCCTGTTTATTTGTCAGCAAAAGTCTGCTGGATGATGCTAAACATGTTAGTTGATCATCAGAGATCTGAATCATTGTCTTTTCTCTTTCTGTCTTCAGTCTGAGTGGATGCAGTATTACAGAGAAACAGTGTGTCATCCTGACTTCAGCTCTGAAATCAAACCCGTCACACCTGAGAGAGCTGAACCTGAGCTGGAATAAACTAGGAGACTCTGGAGTGAAAAACCTCAGTGATCTACTGATGAACCCACAATTCAAGCTGGACAAACTACAGTTAGTGTCATTATACTGTATTTACATGTATTTTATTTTAAGACAACCGGGCACAAGTCACATAATTTGTAGTGCTGCATCTCCATCTTAAGAAAGATTCAGAAATGGTTTTAGTTAAAGGATTAGTTCACTTTCAAATGAAAATTAGCCCAAGCTTTACTCACCCTTAAGCCATCCTAGGTGTATATGACTTTCTTCTTTCTGATGTGCACAATCTGAGTTATATTAATAAATATCCTGACACATCCGAGCTTTATAATGGCAGTGAACGGGATCAATGAGTATGAGCTGAAGAAAGTGCCTCCATCCACATCCGTCCATCATAAATATGTACTCCGGGGACAATACATTTTTGAATGTGGAATTTATATATATATATATATATATATATATATATATATATATATATATATATGATTATTAATAGTAGGTTATAACAATTAATCAAAGTTTAAAAGTTTAAAACTAACTCTCCCAAACTTATACCGTCTCAATTTTTCAAAGTGCCACAAATATGAAGCAGCTATTAGCTAATATAATTCATAATCAATTTTAATCCCTAATTGTATGTGTATGTAATATTTCATTAACTTAATCCATCAGTTATACCTTAACTAGACAATTAGATAATTAGACAAAGATAATGTGCCTTGAAATATATTAAAATGGCATAAAATAGTTTAATATGATATTTAGTTTTCATACAGCAATTAAATATGAATTGCATGATTTAAGTTTTGTAAACTACAGAAAATGTGGGATAACAAAACCACTGTCATTCAGCATAATGGGTGGCATTGTGGTGTAACATGTAAATTTTGTTGTGCTGAAGGACAAAAGCGTGATACTGAAGGACAGATTTCATACATGAACATATTTAACAGGCAGTGCCTTGGCCACCTATATAAAGTAATGGCCTTTACCTATAAAGATCATCCTCAATTTTCATATTTAATATAGCTTTTTATAAAATAATAACATCAAAAGTATCTTTTCTGTGTTGTATTGAAGGACATGTGCTTTTGTTACAAAGGTTACTAGAGGCTGAAAAAAGTGAAATCATCAAATATTTCAGAGAGATTTACTCACCTTATCCCATAGATAGAGGGTCTACAATGGGTCCCCTTTGTAATGTGTCACACTGTCACATGATTACCATCATGTGATATGCTTTAAACTGTTTTTTTTTTAATATATATATTTGTTATACTGAATGACGCACAAAAGTCATGAAGCACAAAACTTGGGACAAATATTATTCAAGTTTTGAAATATATTGTAGATGCAGTATGTTGCCCATTGTTCTATATATTGCTGCAAACACTAGCAAACGCATAGCAACTACCCAGAATCACCATAGCAAACCCCCAGAATACCCTAACAACCACATAGCAACACCCTAGCAATGACATGGCAACACCCTAGCGGCCATTGTGAGTACCTTAACAACCACATGGCAACATCCTAGCAGCCACCCAGAATACCCTAGCAACTGCATAGCAACACCCTAGCAACCACCCATAATATCATAGCAACACCCTAGCAACCACTCAGAATACATTAGCAGCCACATAGCATTGATTTATCCGGTAACAGTATTTGCTAGTGTACAGTGACACCTTAGCAGCCACTCAGAATACTTTAGCAACAGTATAGCAACTAGGGATGTCCAGATCTGATCACGTGATCGGAAATCGGGCCCGATCACATGGTTTCAGACTCGATCGGAATCGGACGTTACCTCCCGATCAGGACTCGGATATCTATAGTTATGCGGTGGCACAGAGTTAGGCCTGTTTCACACTGCAAGCGTAAGCGGCGCGTGAGCAGCGCATATTTTTTTCAGCGTGCATGTTAACCAACGGATGCATTCACACAGGCAGCAGGAGCAGCTCGAGCGTCAGGCAGGAGCGTCGCGTAAGCAGCAGTGCCGCGATCGTCTCGGCACCGAGTCTATCCCTGTGTCTCAATCAGCTCCCTAGGTCGTGAATCAGTATATCATGAAAGTGAATGTGGCTGATACCCTGATCAGTGCCCTGACTACTGAACTAGGGAGCTGATTGAGACACACGCTGCGCTGCTGACGCTCAATTAAAGTAAAAGCACACTTTTGATGGACAAACTAAATATAATTTCACACAAATAAAAGTGTTAAAAATGCACAGAATAAGCATGTCTAATGTGTTTTAACAAGAATTTGAGTATGACACACAAAAAAATTAAGAATCAAGAATTAGTATTGGAGATTTACCCATTAAACTTGTTTTTATTTATTCAGTTTGGGTTAAAGTATGGTGTATTATAAAAATCTAAAGTAAACTAGCTATATATATATATATATATATATATATATATATATATATATATATATATATATAAACATTATTTTAGTTATTACACAGACTGCAGCATACCCAAATCAAACCAAATATATTTGTTTTTATATTAGACTTTTTTTATATTTACTGTTGCACTAAAGTGAAGTGAGGTGAAGAATTTATGTTATTTATAACTTGATTGTTCAAGCTACCTCACAGAAGTGCTCTGTTTGTTAACAGAGTTGTTGAATGTTAAAATAAGGTGAATTAAATAAAAAATAAGGAACATCCTGGATCTGTTTTTTCGCTCTTCTTTATTCTTTTTTTATGTATTATAGAAGTATCGGATCGGGACTCGGTATCGGTAGATACTCAAAATCAATTGACTCGGACTCGGACTCGAGGGCAAAAAAACCTGATCGGGGCATCCCTAATAGCAACACCTTAGCAACTACCCCAAGTACCTTAACAACCACATAGCAACATCTTAGCAACCACATAAAACCCTTGCAACCACTCATGGTACCATAGCAACCACATATCAACACCCTAGCAACCACCTAGAGTACCCTAACTTTTTTATCTAGTTTTCATTTGAAAGTGAACTATGTGTATGGTTTGTATGTGTATCAGTAAAAAGAGCATTAAACTTTGAAGCATTTTAAACTTTGTGGTTGTAAAATTGTTTCATATGCTGGAATCTGACAAATCTTTGCTGTGAAACAAGACAGAAGTGAGAACAGACTAAAAAACAGTGTAACAAGTTGTCATGAATGGCTGGTTGTAATGAAGCTCACAACGATGGAAAATACAATAACACTGTCTTTAATCACAAATCTAACATGTAGGAGAGATAAAACACAATTTTATATTAATTCACAGTGATAAATTCAGTTATTTTTGGGAGTGAGGATGGATCCAGACTTGAATTGTAACTAGTATCCTCAAATGCTCCTGTCTTGGTTTGTTTGTTTATATTATTAAGTTTCCATGTTTTTACAGGTTTATTAGTGACTGTATGACATTTATTCATGATTCTTTTAACTCACACATGAACTGAACATGGATTTGAGTCAATTCTCTTTGTCTTCAGTCTGAGTGAATGCAGTATTACAGAGGAACAGTGTGTCATCCTGACTTCAGCTCTGAAATCAAACCCGTCACACCTGAGAGAGCTGGACCTGAGCAGGAATGAACTAGGAGACTCTGGAGTGAGAAACCTCAGTGATCTATTGATGAACCCACAATTCATGCTGGAGAAACTACAGTTAGTATCATTATACTCTACAGCGGTTACAGTGTGATTGAAGTTTATTTATTTTAAGACAGCAGAGCTTACGTTTCATTCTTTATAGCAGTGCACTTTCTGGGTTTTCTTATTGGTCACATTTTTTGGTAAATCTAGTTAAATAGATATGCAGAAATCTTCCTTTTGAACAGAGAATAAAGAATAGAGACATCAAATAAATATTTAAAAATGAAAGAGAAGAAACGGTATCTTCCAGCACACAGAACTAGTGTAACTGGGTTTCAAACAGACTATTAGACTATAAGGCCCCGTCCACACGTCTCAAAAATTTTGTATCAGTTAGGCGTTTCCTTCAGACGAATCCTGTGTTTTCAGAACGTGAATCCAATATTTTTTTTAAACCGGGTCCCAGAGTGGATAAATCTGAAAACGCCACCCCTTGCGTTTTCGTGTGTACAGCCAATCCATATATTTTGTGAAAAGTTGATGTCATCACCCCACGTGTCGACCCTAGTGAGACACTGCTAATAGCACGAAACAGCAGCAACAACAACAACAATAGCAGACTCTAGATGCCTGTGTTTGTGCTCCAGCACCTACTGAGCCAAAATAAAGCGTTATTTCTAAGCTTTACTAAAGTTTGTATTCAGCACGCAAGGTTTATGCACATGTTCCAAGTCTTATTCACTGTTTTAAGTGTATCTCTGTGTCAGAAATACAGCGCCACATACTGGTCTGGCATGTATACTACATCGTTTTGAGCCGGTTTCAGCGGTTTATGTGTATGCAGATATTTCTTGAGATGAGGGAAAAAAAGATTGCATAGGGAAAGATCTGGCTTCGTGTCGACGGGCCTAAATACTGCTGAAGCTCCTCAAGAAGATGATCATCATAGATGTGAACTATTGTTATTTCTGTCTTCAGTCTGTTTAGATGCAGTATTACAGAGGAACAGTGCGTCATCCTGACTTCAGCTCTGAAATCAAACCCGTCATACCTGAGAGAGCTGGACCTGTGGGGGAATGAACTAGGAAACTCAGGAGTGAAGCACCTCAGTGATGTACTGAAGGATTCACACTGTAAACTGAAGAGATTGAGGTCAGTAACATTCTTCACATACAAGACTCAAAATAATTAAAATCACTTTAACAGTTTAAAACACTCTCACAAGTCTGAGTTCACATTATATTTGTGCAAAATTTTCACCTTAATGATTTGTAAGATAATCTCTCTTCCTCTGTTTGTGTCTTTCTAGTCTATATAACTGTGGCATTACAGATGTTTCTTCTTTAACTCAGTCTTTGACTAACTCAAAAGCACTGCGGTTTTTAAAAGATCTTGATCTGAGACACAATATGATCAGAGACTCAAAGCAGCGGCTCAGTGACGTGCTACGATACTCAAACTGTAAACTGAGGTGAGGAAACATCACTGTGATATTAAAGAGATCTTCATTTACCTCTGATATGTGAACAAACATTTAAAATTTTCATGAAAGGAAATTATCATTAATCTTTATTGCAAAAAAGGGTTTGTGAAAGAACAAAATGTGAAGTTATTAAAATGTTCAACACAAAGAAGGAAAGAGAAAAAAGCACACTGTCACAGCTTTACTCAACAACACCTGCTTTATTAACTGTGTCAGTAGTGAATCATTTCAGTTTGAAAATAGACTTGTTCAGATTGTAGGAAAACGCTGCACTTCTGTTAAAATCAGCGCATTCAGCTTCAGCTCCAGTAATTGAAATATAGTAACTAATTTTCACTTTGTTTCATTGAACACTGATTGTTTTCTCTGTTCCTCCTTACAGAGTAGATAAAGATCAATCGCCAGAAGTCTCTAAAATTAAATCACCAAACATCCCTGATAGAGTTCAGTTGCAAGAAGTCTCTATACAAGTTAAATCTTCAAAAGTCTCTAAACGAGTTAAATCTTCAAACACCTCTGATGAATGCTCTATATCATAGAAAATCACCAGGTGATCCACAGAAGAGTCTCACTACTGTGTCTATGAGGAGAAATAAATGTGTGATTAATGTGTAAATGTGTTTTATACAGACGGAAGAGACTCAGACTTTACAATGAAATAAAGCAGCATGTGTGTTAGAAACATGTGATATTAAATGATTAATATTGCTTTAGTATTCAGCCAAATGATGGTTTAGTTTTATTTAAAGGTGAACAGGAGGAAGAAGCTCAGATGAGTCTGTCAGCAGAAATCTTCAGGCTCTTCAGCCTAAAGCTCTATCAGACCTACAAATATAATAATGTTTGGATTGAACTCATCCATAATGATTAAAATATTGCCAATCATAAACATGATTGTCAAGTATAGCACATAAATGTATCAAAATATATAAAGTCTACATGTTACTTCAAACATTTACATGATCTCTTACATTTTATACACAGAATGTATTTGTTTATTTTTGTTATTCTGTTTTATTTTATATTAAGTTATCTCTGTGTCTGTTGTTAATGCGCAGATATACAGTATATTGTCTTTGTTCTGTGGATGGAGTCTCTTCTAATCAGACCAACTAAACATTTTTACCAGTTAACAGCATTTGTGTGTCTTTCAAAGTTAAGAACAATTGCTTTTGTTATTGCTTTTTGTTATTGAAGCTACATGTGCAGATGCAGAGAGATTCTCCTTCTTAAAGGTAAAGTTGTAGATGTTAAACATAAAATCATATGAGCGATCTTTAGAATTGTTGGAGAAGAAATCATGCTGGGCTGCGTTTCTCTAAAGCATTGTGAGCTCAGTTGATTGTAGAGATCATAGTCTTATTTTTGGTCCATTCACTACCATTATAAAACTTGGAAGAGCCAGGATATTTTTAAATATATCTCTGAATGTGTTCATCTGAACTTCATGTATGCCTAGAATGGCTTGAGAGCGAGTAAATCATGGGATAATTTTAATTTTTGGGTGAACTATCCCTTTAAGGCAAGTCAGGTCAGTGGCCATATTCACAATAAACCCAAAAATAACAGTATTATAAAGATATTTTAAGAGGGCATCTTGCTTTATTTTCACTTACCTTATTGATAAATACATACAGATTCATGTCATGTTTTTGTAGCATTTGGTTAAAGATTTGATGACATTCAATTCAAATATGCAAAAAAGGACAAACACTTTGGATGGTGTCTAGTATTTTCTTTGAAAACTTTGTTTCTAGTCCTTAGGGTTTAAATGGCAACTCAAGGTGAGAACAATGAAGATTTCTAGAAAGTCTGAAGTTTTCAAAGAAAGTACTAGAAACCAGCAAAATTGTTTGTCCTTTTTTTGCATATTTGAATTTGAACGTCATCAAATCTTTAACCAAATGCTACACAAATATGACATGAATCTGTATGTATTTAACAATAAGGTAAGTGAAAATAAAGCAAGATGCCCTATTAAAATATCTGATATTTATAATACTTAAAGCAGTTTCATCTTTTCTCAGTAGTGTGTGTATCTGCTGGTGAAATTAAAGATCTGATGGAGTGTTGTGGGGAAAAAAGGTTTATTACCACAGAACTGAGATACATTGTTGGAACAATACTGAACATCTGCTGAACTCAAGTACATCTGTCCTCTGTGCTCATTAGATGAGTAGCTCTGTACAATATTTTGCTCTCATTTATGGACATTTCAATTCATAACATACAATACTACACCATAGTGTTCTTGAAAATAATATTAATGTACTCTATTCAGCCATAAATTAACTTGCAAAAATCCTTATTTCATATTTTCATCAACACTTCAGCTGTTGACTGGTTAGGCTTCTGTTCTGATCTCCTCATATTCTCACTGCAGGTCTTTTCCATTCACCTCCTCTCACAAGCTATCATTTATACTTGATTTGTTAAGGCTATGCATTGAGAAATAATAGACTCATGTTAAACATTAACTATTTGTGCAAATTTATTATATGGCATAAAACAACGGGGAAAAAAAAATCCATTCCATGTGTTCAAGAGAACAAAATTGTCACTTCCTGGGAAGTTGGTGCAAAATATCAGTAATAAAAATGTAAGTTGCTGCAATTGGCTCTTTTTTCCTGCATCATAAATGAGTTGCGTCTCAGAGCGGCAGATGAAACACAATAAACGCTGTCATGTTCTCTTGCATTCGGATGCTCACGTGAGACACTTCTGGAGGGAATTAAACCAAATCATTCTGATGACAGACTTTGGCTCAAGCATTTCAGAGCCACCAAACCAACATTTGAGATGCTGAGATGCGATTGGTCCGCTGGTTTGTCCAGTTATCCAATCACAGCCTCTGTTGAGGCAAAGGATTGTGAGCTTCTGTTACACATCCAGGGATTTATTCGGTAAATGCGTTTCCATCGTAGCTTCCATCATAGTCTTCTTATCGGATAAAACAATTATCCGCCTCAGTTGAGTTCATATGTTTTTATGCACATTTTTAGAATTTATGTACATCTGGGCATTTCCATACAACACTTTTTATTGCAATATTCCAAAGTTCGCATATAAATATGTGGATGGAAACTAATGCCAGTACACACAGTTAACATGTTTAATGTAGCTGTGCACAAAGATGTAGAAGCAAATGATCTTGCACAATGACACTTCAGTTCATCTGAATTTCACACTATTGACTCTTGCTCACTACGACAACTTTTGGCAACATTTCCTTCGATGAGACAGCAGAGCACTGGATGTGACGAAACTCCTTCCACATGGCGGGCAGCGGTGCGGCTTCTCTCCGGTGTGAACTCTCTCGTGTATTTTTAGGTTCCCTGACTGACTGAAGCTCTTGTCACAATGTGAGCACTTGTAGGGTTTCTCTCCCGTATGGACGTTCTGATGCTCTTTCAGATATTTGGCTCTAGAGAAGCTGTTCCCGCACACCGAGCACATGTGAGCTTTCTCGCCGCTGTGTATTTTCTGGTGCTCTTTCAGGTAGCCCAGCTGCGAGAACATCTTTCCACAGAAAGAGCACAAGAAAAGCTTCTGGTGAATTTTCTGGTGGATCTTCAGGTGCTTCGCTGAAATGAAGCTTTTCCCGCACTGGCCGCAACTGAACGGTCTCTCTCCCGAGTGCGAATGCTGGTGGTTTTTGAGGATGGTGGCCTGCGTGAAGCTCTTCCCACACTCGTGACACGTGAACGGACGCTCTCCGGAGTGAATGCGCATGTGGTTCTTAAAGTGTCCTTTGCGTATGAAGCTCTTGGCGCACAGCAGGCAGGTGAAAGGCTTCTCTCCGGTGTGGATCCGGATGTGATTCTCCAGGCTCTCTTTGCGTGTGAAGCTCTTCCCGCAGTGAGGGCAGCTGAACGGCTTCTCTCCGGTGTGTGTTTGCAGGTGTCTCTTCAGATCGGCGTTTTTGAAGAAGCTGCTGCCGCACTGCAGACAGGTGAAATCACGCTCTCCGGTGTGAATTTTGATGTGGCTTTTAAGGTTCACTTTGAGTGTGAAACACTTCCCACACTGAGGGCAGATGAATGGTGGTTTTTTGGCTCCCGTTCTTTTCTGGGAGAAATCGCTTTCGGACTGTGACGGCTTTTCTCCCGTTATGACCTTCTGAGGTCTCTGATACTGATGATCCTCCTCCACTACATTCAGTTCTTCACACTCCACTTTCACTTCCATCATGTCTAGAATCAATTCAGACAAATAAGAAACAAAAGTGACCCACAGTTTCATGGCAGAAAGGAAGAGGTCAAGCATCAGGGCTCCAAATGAACACATGAACTGATCCTGGCACAAGTTAAAATTACAATAGTCATATTAAAGCTGCAAGCAGCATTTATCGGGGTTCAAGCTTTTAAGACCATTATGGCATTTATGGTGTTAGGGTCTAAGCCAACATGAAAGCATTTAAGATTTATATGCTTTTGGATGGAGATACATTTCTGAATGATCCTGTTATGGCTTTCCAAATAATAAAGTTGAACAGTTTTTGATAATTATTGACCTAAAAAATCTAGAGAATTGTACTACAGTGGTTTTGAGGTTGAGTGAAATACCTAGGACCTTAAGGCAAACTTATAGAGAATGAGGAGATTCAACATATGCTATGATAGTTTATGTGTGATACGTAGTGCCACCTGGTGGCTGATTTCTTTCATTCTTCACACAGACCGCTAGAGTCAAGGGTCAAATAGGTCCACCAAGTTTTGTTCAGCCATGTTTTTTGAGAGACGCGAAGGTCCTCAGAGACATTCATGGCACCTTCGGCCAAGACACTGCATGCCAATTTTCTAGTCAACTGGATTAACGACTGCGTAGTTATTAGCCATTTTCATGTTTTTGTACTATTACAGTGCCTCAAAGTGGCCAAACGCTACAATTATTATTTTTTTACTGTGACCTCAGACTGAGCTTGTACACACGTGTACCATGTTTGGTGAAAATATCTCTTTGCAATCAAGAGATATAACCATTTTAGTAAAAGGCAAATGTTACTTCAAACGTTTTGGCGTTCTGTTGTGAACCTGAATCACCAATCGCAATTCTTTAAATAACTTTTTGCCATGAGTGTTTCTAGATGATGCATGTCAAGTTTTGAACAGATTGCACAAATGGTAAGTAGATTTTTAATAATAATCGCAAATGTTTAACGAACAATTTGATTGACAGCACTGGTTTTTGAGGCAAAGTTGTTCAGAATGAGGAGATTCAACATATCATATCAATATTGTGTCAATGTGTGATACATTGCATGATATATAGGGTCTAAAACACGATTGTGCCACCCAGTGGTCTTTCAAACTTCGCACAGACCTCTAGGGCCACGAGTCAGACAGGCCCACTGAGTTTTGTCCCGATCGGCCTCCGTTAACCTGGTCTAAGAGGTGCTCAAAGTTTATA
This sequence comes from Megalobrama amblycephala, assembly GCF_018812025.1. Classification (NCBI taxonomy): domain Eukaryota; kingdom Metazoa; phylum Chordata; class Actinopteri; order Cypriniformes; family Xenocyprididae; genus Megalobrama; species Megalobrama amblycephala. The sequence continues at coordinate 47,795,086 of NC_063060.1, read as the reverse complement.
GGCCGATGGCAGCCATGTTTTTCGAGATACACGAATGTCATCATACATCATCAAAGCAACTCGGACAAAGACAGTGCATGCCAATGTACAAGTCAATTAGACTAACAGTTGCGTAGTTATAACAGTATTTTAGGGCTGTACTAGAATAATCGAATATTCGAATATTCGTTCGGTGGGGTGGCATTCGATTTTCAGTTTTGAGATTCGAATATTCTTTTTTTTTTTTTTTACACGTGACTTCCGTCGCGGACTCATTCTCACTCATGCTTGAACCGCCAGTTGGCGAACGTAGTGATTTATTTCATCTCATACTGAATAGGTACAAAATGCCCAAGACCTCAGCTGTTTGGGAGCACTTTAAATTAAGTGAGGATGACAAGACAAAGGCAGTGTGTCAAATATGCGATTTGAAACTGGCCTACCACAACAGCACCACAAGTTTGAAAAATCACCTGAGTTCTGTAAGTAGCACGCGGCAAAAAAAAATTTTATGCGCTTAATTTGCTATGATAAATAGGCTAATTGCAAATACGACACTATTTAAAAACATACAGCAGCACAGGCTAATAATAATTTGTTTATAGGTACATCCACAGGTATCGCAGCCATCAACATGCTCAACAAAACCCAAAACTTCACAGCAGATCCTGCAATTCCGAAAACCGTTAACAGAGAAAAGAAAGAGAGAGATAACAGATGCCATAGTGGAGTTTGTCGCTATGGATATGAGGCCCGTTAATGTAGTTGAAGGCGAAGGCTTCAGAAAATTAATGAAGATAATGGAGCCAGACTACACTGTCCCAAACCGTTCCAGTATTTCAAACACCCTGTCTCTTAAATACAGCGATCTGCGAGGCCAAATTTATGCTCTCGTTGAAAAAGCTACGGCCTCAGGAGTGGGAACTCTCTGCCTTCGTTTTGGAAACCAAAGCATTTGAGTCAAGCCATACAGGAGTCAACATTGCACAACAGCTTGGAGACGCGGCAGATGCATTCGCAATTCCAAATTACAAGCGGATAGCCGTTGTTCACGACAATGCCAGCAATATGAAGCTGTGCACCGAGACGCTGAATAAAGAACCGGAGAAATGGGGAACCGTTCAAGGGGTCTGCTGCTCAGGACACACGCTGCAACTATGCATAAATGAAGCTCTGAAACTGGACCGAATCCGTCGCACAGTTTCAGCTGCCAGGAATCTCGTAGGGCACTTCAAAAAAGTGCCAAGGCTACAGCTGCTTTGAAAGAGAAACAAACGCAGCAGAACGTTGTACAACACAAACTCATTCAAGATGTTGCTACTCGTTGGAACTCTACGTATGAAATGCTTAACCGACTGGTGGAGCAGCGATGGCCAGTGACAGCTGTTTTGTCAGATCCCAGCATCACTAAGAAAGGAAATCGCACCCTTGACTTGACAGGAGACCAGTGGAAACTGGCACAAGAGACATCAGAATTACTTGGGCCCCTGCTCACACTCACAGAACTACTATCACAGGAGGCAAACTTGTCGTTGTCAGCAACAGTGCCAATGCTCTTTAACCTGAAGAAACGCCACCTGTCACCAGAAGAGGATGACAGCCCTGCCATCAGAGAAATGAAGAATACCCTTGTCAAGGAGATCGACAGCAGATGGGAACTGTTAAATTTGGAACCCACCAGCATCTATCTCCTTTCTTCAGCACTAGACGTGAGATTTAAGCACCTTAAATTCCTTGAGGATGAGGAGGAGGACCTGGTATACATTGAGGTTAGACTTATATTTTTATTACTACTATATAATAGTAAATAATTAAAATGTATTGTGATTATGCCACTAAGATTATTGTGTGCGCTACGCATAGATTAGACTAAGAAAATGCTATTTGTTTAGGTTGTCAGACTAGCTGAACATCTGCATCAGCAACAGATCGTTCGCAAGGGAGAAGAGCTGTCAGCAAGCCACGGAGAAGAGGAGACGGATGCGCCACCACCACCCGCCAAAAAAAAACAGCAGGAGATTTCAATGCTGATGCAGGCTGATGACGAAGAGGAAGAAGAACGCGGAGACAGCGCAAAGACAGAGATGGAGCAGTATTTGAGAGATGCTTCTAAATTACAGTTGGGCCCACTGGCATGGTGGAAGCAAAACAGTGACCGCTACCCTAAACTGGCATTTGCAGCCAAACACCTTCTTTGCGTTCCGGCCACTTCAACTCCATCAGAGCGGATTTTCTCAAAAGCTGGCAACATCGTCAACAAGACCCGAAGTTCCCTTTTACCAGAAAATGTGGACAAACTCATCTTCCTCGCACACAACATGAAACGAGTATAGGTAGTTTCACAATAGTTTCCAACCACTGGGTTGCGATTTATATAGGCTAAGTGTTTGAAAGAGCCTAAATATTTTTGTCATTGAAATGTGAGCTGTCTAGCTAGGCTAACATTGCCTTGTTCTATTTAACCTATTACAGTTTATTCTATATAAGGGAGTGAATAAAATTTATTACAATTACTTTAAATTTAAATAGCCAACCCGTTACGGTGTCAGTAATTATTACATTTACGAATAATAAATGAATGTAGTTCAACGAACTGCAGGCTAATAATAATAAATAAAAAAACACCGCAACATGCTTTCAATAAAAGCATCGCGCATTTTAAAGATTTAAATTAACAAAAAGTCAGAATAAGACAAAATAAATCCCTTATATAGAATAAAACTAATTGTAATAGATATTACATTTTGTGTCATTTTAAAAACAATTCATTTATTCTTATTCAACTGTTTATAAGCATGCTACCGTGTTCTTTATTTATTACAGTTCGTTGAAATCACTGTGTGTTACTAATTTAATTTCTGTTTTGGGATTCATTTGTTTTAAAGAAATGTTCATTATTAATACCTTATTAAAGTTCTTGCTCTCAACAGACTTTGTGTTTTGTATCACTTGTGCACTGTCCGTTTTCGGAGCATAAACCTGCCCGTGTAATGCGTACCGGAAACTGTTCTATTTAAAAGATTATTAAATGTTTATTAATATTTAAAGAATGTGTGCCACCTGATCATATTGCACCAAATGCAACACTGCACTCCACTGGGTCTGCCGCAACACATTTACGATGCCGAAGAGTGAAACGTGAAGTCGTGAAAGATGATACAAATGCAAACCGACACTATTATTATATATTTAGCCCCACCCACCGAAGCTTCGATATTCGATATTGATTGCCACCTAAGCCTCGAAGCTCAAAAAATGGCATTCGAAACAGCCCTACAGTATTTATGTTTTTTTCGTATTATAGCACCACAAAGTGGTAATACTCTGCTATTTTTTTTGTATGACCACAGAATGAACTCATACATTCAAGTTTGACAAGTTTGGTGAAAGTATCTCATTTTGTTCAAGAGTTATAACCATTTAAGTGAAAGTGGCCCTGCCTGCTTAGAACGTTTTGGCATCCCGTCACGAGAGTGAATCACCGGTCGAAATTCTTTTAATAACATTTTGCCAGGAAGGTCTCTAGATGATGTATATCAAGTTTCGAGTGAATCGGACAAACGGCCTATGAGGAGTTGGAAAAAGTAGATTTTTCAGAAAATTCAAAATGGCGGAAAAGATTTAATGGCAGAATTGAAATCGGAGATATGCATTTTGTTCATCTTGAGCCAAGGATTCCAATGATATAAGACACTTGAGTCTACAACAAACGGTTTACTACAAACTTCGTGCTTGAACCCCTAATTATTATTGTACTGCACCAATTGAATCAGTTCGGTCAATAATGTTTACTAGAGATGCTCTGATCGATCATCCACAGATCGGTATCGGATGATAATCATATTCTATGACTCAATCAGTAGTTACTAAATTTGGCAGCTCTCACGAACCGATCTCAATTTATATAGATACAGATCATTTATTTTGGTATTTTTGTGTTAGCAGGGAATCTCTGTAAGCAGACGTGTATCATGTCATGTGACTCTGTGAGGATCATCTCAACATCTTTGCACCATGATATGTAATTTCTGATCTCATTTAAATCATGAATAGAGATGCACTGATCGGAACTGGATGATTTTTAGTTTTATTTTGGCCAATCTCTGCGCACAAACTGAATTGCAATTATTTCCCAAAATGTCATTTGTGTGAAAATATTAGTAAGTCTGTAAACATCGACAACATCAGAAATTTCAATGACATCTTTTTATAAAGTACTGTTTATAACTGCTTTGTGTTCAGCGGTAGTCTGCTCCATAAGCGCCACCTACTGTCAGAGAGTGAACCTGCATTTTCATTCAGTCCGTCTGCCGTTTTTGTTTTCTGCAGGTATGTTTTATGCAGCATAATTCCACACATGTAATGTTTAAATCTTGAAATTATACAATCTAATTTAAATCAAAAAATTAAATTAATTTAAATTTAAATTAAATAATTTAAATCAATTTAAATTAAATAATTTAAATTAAAAACAACTGCTCATGCTACATGTGTGCAGCATCTTTGTTTAAATCATGATTAAAATGCAGAGGTTGACTCTAATTTCAAATGGCTACAGGTATATAGTTTGGCCTGTTATAGAGCAAATAAACAGCAAATAAATTTGCTTAAAGAAAATATGAAAGCAATTGTATTGGAATCGGACAGTTTGCTTAGAAAAAACAAATCTGAATTGGCAATGAAAAACATGATTGGTGCATCACTTATCATGATCATCTGCTTTAGTTTAAGTTAAGATATGCTGTTAGTTTATGCATCATATTGCAACATGGTGCAAAGATAAAGTAATTCTCAAAGAGTGACAAGAGATGCTAAAAAACACTGTGTTCGTCTGAGGGTTTTTACATGCAAACACTCGCTATAGAGAGTGAAACTGATGTGATTATTACTAATTAAAAGAAAGATCATTTAACAGCTCCTGTGATTGTCACCAAACAGTCATTAATGAAGAGTCAAGAATGATCACAGACCTCTCTGTTCCTCAGTTTCTTCATCATTCATTCTGCATGTTTCTGCATCACTCGTGTCTTCACTCTCCTCTTTAATAAACTCCATCTTTACAATAGTGTCACTCACACTGTTCACTTTCTACACCTGGAAACTGTTGGAGCAGAAAGTCATTATTAGTATTTATGGCTGAATTCATCATACGATGGTCATGTCACTCATGAATATTAAAAATGTGTGTGACGTGACAGGATATGAACCATAAACTCACAGCTGCTTGTGTGAAATAACACTGAAACACCTCAGCTGTGTTAGAAATAAATCACTGATGAGACTTTATTAAGACTTTCAGTGTTTCTATTATAACATGAACTTGCATATTCAGTATATTGTATTTTTTTTTTAATAAATACAACTGATTATATAAAACAATTCTAAACTTATTTTTTTTGTAGCTGATAATGATTCATATGTTATACATCAATATCCTATAAAAATACTATCACTGTATAACTGTAATATAATGTTTAATAATATATATATATAATATAATGTACTGTCACCACAGATATGTCCTTGGAGTTAAAAATAAAAAACCCTATATTTTAATTTTCATTGCAAATACAATGACTGAATTAATTTTACATGATCTAATCGCCCTAAATCTTATTTCTAAACTCAGTATTGTTTGAACTGCTCTGTCTCGTGTTTATGTATGCTTAAAGATGTCAGACAGCACGTTGCAGTATTTGTCACTTTCTATATCTATAATATCTCTTCAGCTCATATACTGGCGCCATAAACAGATATTTTAGAGGATAAAACATTATAATCAGATCAGGCTAACGCTCACTGGCTTTACAGAGCTACCATAACTAATACCAGATCATCTGCAGAATGTGTAAATTACTGTAAAACATAAATTCATTTACCGTTACGCCAGATTTCCTCTCGCCTTCTACAGGTCCTTCTCAAAAAATTAGCATATTGTGATAAAGTTCATTATTTTCCATAATGTAATGATAAAAATTAAACTTTCATATATTTTAGATTCATTGCACACCAACTGAAATATTTCAGGTCTTTTATTGTTTTAATACTGATGATTTTGGCATACAGCTCATGAAAACCCAAAATTCCTATCTCAAAAAATTAGCATATTTCATCCGACCAATAAAAGAAAAGTGTTTTTAATACAAAAGAAGTCAACCTTCAAATAATTATGTTCAGTTATGCACTCAATACTTGGTCGGGAATCCTTTTGCAGAAATGACTGCTTCAATGCGGCGTGGCATGGAAGCAATCAGCCTGTGGCACTGCTGAGGTGTTATGGAGGCCCAGGATGCTTCGATAGCGGCCTTAAGCTCATCCAGAGTGTTGGGTCTTGCGTCTCTCAACTTTCTCTTCACAATATCCCACAGATTCTCTATGGGGTTCAGGTCAGGAGAGTTGGCAGGCCAATTGAGCACAGTAATACCATGGTCAGTAAACCATTTACCAGTGGTTTTGGCACTGTGAGCAGGTGCCAGGTCGTGCTGAAAAAACAAAATCTTCATCTCCATAAAGCTTTTCAGCAGATGGAAGCATGAAGTGCTCCAAAATCTCCTGATAGCTAGCTGCATTGACCCTGCCCTTGATAAAACACAGTGGACCAAGACCAGCAGCTGACATGGCACCCCAGACCATCACTGACTGTGGGTACTTGACACTGGACTTCAGGCATTTTGGCATTTCCTTCTCCCCAGTCTTCCTCCAGACTCTGGCACCTTGATTTCCGAATGACATGCAAAATTTGCTTTCATCCGAAAAAAGTACTTTGGACCACTGAGCAACAGTCCAGTGCTGCTTCTCTGTAGCCCAGGTCAGGCGCTTCTGCCGCTGTTTCTGGTTCAAAAGTGGCTTGACCTGGGGAATGCGGCACCTGTCCACCTGTCTGACTCAGTCCACTGCTTCCGCAGGTCCCCCAAGGTCTGGAATCGGTCCTTCTCCACAATCTTCCTCAGGGTCCGGTCACCTCTTCTCGTTGTGCAGCGTTTTTTGCCACACTTTTTCCTTCCCACAGACTTCCCACTGAGGTGCCTTGATACAGCACTCTGGGAACAGCCTATTCGTTCAGAAATTTCTTTCTGTGTCTTACCCTCTCGCTTGAGGGTGTCAATGATGGCCTTCTGGACAGCAGTCAGGTCGGCAGTCTTACCCATGATTGCGGTTTTGAGTAATGAACCAGGCTGGGAGTTTTTAAAAGCCTCAGGAATCTTTTGCAGGTGTTTAGAGTTAATTAGTTGATTCAGATGATTAGGTTAATAGCTCGTTTAGAGAACCTTTTCATGATATGCTAATTTTTTGAGATGTATGCCAAAATCATCAGTATTAAAACAATAAAAGACCTGAAATATTTCAGTTGGTGTGCAATGAATCTAAAATATATGAAAGTTTAATTTTTATCATTACATTATGGAAAATAATGAACTTTTATCACAATATGCTAATTTTTTGAGAAGGACCTGTATAATATATGGAGAGATTGAGATGCATTTCAATGGCAGTTGCTCCGCTGGCGCGTGACACCCGGAAGTGCGCGATCTGCTCGCTGGCGCGCGGTTCTTCTTGTATAGGATTCCGGCAGTGTAGACGCTGCTAAGCGTATTACTGTCCTCCACAGGTCAAAATTTAAACTAAATTCTTACATACAGTCCTGTGTTATGCAAGAACTGAAGAATTTCCTCGGTGACCAGTTCATGCTTGTTACTGTGTCCAAACAAAGATAAAACAGAAAAAGCCTCAACTCCAAGTTCTGCTAATTTAATAAATAATATATTCCTTTGTGCCCTATATTTTCTACATTCCAGGAAAACATGCCTTACTGTTTCCAGACTCCCACATTCACATAAGCCAGAAACATGTTTTCCTACAATGTATAAAGAGTCATTTAACCCACAGTGCCCCAACCTCAATCTACACAGTTTCACTGAATTCCTGCGGGACATCAAACCACAGGAACATATTTTCTTAACTTCAGGTTGTATAGAAAAGTAGTGTCTACCCCTAATTTCCTTTTCCCACCCAATTTGCCATTCTTTTATTAAGTCTTCTTTAATTTTTCCTCTCATTTCCACTCTCCCCAATAATACATGAACATCTACTTCTCTTCCTAAGCTCTCCTTTGCGATGGTATCCACCTGCTCATTCCCTCTCACCCCAGCATGCCCAGGAACCCAGATAAAACTGATATTGCAAGCAAACCTAATTCTAAAAATCACGTTCAAGATATCATTTACAATATCAGGACGAGCTTTAGATCTTCCCGCTTTTAAATTTTCAAGGGCAGTGGCAGAATCAGAGCAGATAATGACTTCTCTAGGTCTGACTTCCTCAATCCACCATAGAGCCCATAGAATGGCCATTAATTCAGTAGTGAGAACAGAGCTTCCGTTAGAAATGCGCCGTCCAATCTTCAACCCTAGCTGCTCCACATACACCCCAAATCCTGCTCTCCCACTAACTGGATCTCTAGATCCATCTGTAAAAACAATCATAGTACTCTCACTGATTAAATTAAGATATTCCACTATTGTTGGTGTAACCTTCCACTTATCTTTTTCCTGAAGGAAAGCAAAATCAATATTCATTTCGGGCAGCATCCAATAGGGCATAGGTAACCATCTTGCATGCTCTACAATACCTCCCTGTTCCATGCTCATCTTCCTAGCCCACTGGTTTACTTTGACAAAAAATATATTGTGTTTACTATCTCCAGTAAACTCTTGTAACAGACATCTTGCTGGGAAGGTATGATTACACCCACTAAGTTTTGCCCAGCACTGTAACCCTAACTTAATGCGCCTTAACCATAAGGGCATTTCTCCCATTTCAATAAGCAGGGCAGGGACTGGGGAAGTTCTGAAAGCCCCACAACAAAGCCTCAAAGCCTTTGCCTGCAACACATCTAACTTATCCAAAACAGATTTAGAAGCAGACCCATACACAAAGCACCCATAATCCAGAACAGATCTGATCATGGCCTGAAAAATTAACACCATTGTCTCCCTATTTGCCCCCCATTCACACCCAGCCAGGCTTCTCATAACATTCAAAACCTTTTCACACTTCAACACAATTTTACCTACATGCACAGCCCAAGTCATGCGCTCTTCAAACCAAATACCTAAAAATTTAAAAACCTTCACCTTTTCCAATGGAGACCCATACATACACAGCCCCAATTTAGGTATCTTTCTTTTAAAACCAAATACCATATATTTAGTCTTAGAAGCAGAGATTTTAAAGCCCCATGAATCCCCCCATTCCTCTACTGTGACTAATGCTCTTTGAATCTTTTTTAAAACAAACTTTACATTTCGCCCTCTTTTCCAAATGGCCCCGTCATCTGCAAATAAAGATAACCCGAATCCTTCCTCTATATTACCAAATATATCATTAATCATTATGTTGAATAAAACTGGACTGATAACACTATCCTGTGGGGTTCCATTCTCTATTTCCACAGTTTTTGAACTATCACTACCAACCTTCACTTGAATTGTTCTTTTCATTAAAAAATCCTTAATCCAATTAAACATTCGTCCCCTAACTCCCAAGTCAAAAATTTTAATCATTAAACCCTCTTTCCACAAAGAATCATAAGCCTTCTCAATATCTAGGAATACACTCACTACTATTTCCTTATTTCTAAATGCCCTTTTAATATCCTGATCTAAAACTGCAATTGATTCCATTGTAGATCTTCCATTCCTAAAGCCATTCTGTACATCAACTAAGAGTCCTCTAGATTCTAAAAAATATACCAATCTATTAGTTACCATCCTCTCCATAATCTTACAGATCACTGCTGTGAGTGCTATAGGACGATATGAGCTAGGGTCAGATGCCTCTTTGCCTGGCTTCAATATAGGGACCACAACTGCATGTTTCCACTCCTTGGGCAAATTACCCTCTGCCCACACAGTATTAAACAAAGCTAAAATTTCTTCAAGTACAATATCATCCAGATGTTTAAATAACTCATAAGACAGCCTATCTCTCCCCGGAGTAGTATTTGCCCCAGACATAATTGCATCCTTCAATTCTTTAATATTAAAAAACAAATTAATAGGATTTTCATTTTCTAAACTCCTCTCCAACTTCCACTGATTAACTGCCATCAACTCAGCCCTCTTCCTACATCTCTCAATCCCCATTCTCTCTGATCTATGCACTGCTTGAAAACTCTCAACACACATATCAGCTTTTTCCTTATTGGAAACTGCTACCACTTCACCCTTCTGTAATACTGGCATTGGTCTTCTTTTATTCACCCCTGACATTCTACGTACAGCTGACCACAAATGCCTTACTGGAGTCTCAGGACCTAACGTACCACAGAACTTCCTCCAACTATTTCTCTTTGCATCCTTGATAACTCTTCTTGCTACTGCTCTTAGACACTTGTACTCCATTACATTGACCAACATTGGATACTTTCTTACTCTTCTATATGCTTTATTCCTATTCCTTACAGCTTCATCACATTCTTTATTCCACCAAGGAACCATCATATGGGACCTAGGTTCCCGTTTCATAGGAATGGTATAACAAGCAGCTTTGTGCATCATGAGACTAATGGAAGTGTTCCAGCTATCTACAGAACCCTCACTATCAACCTCTCCTACTAAGCTTTGAGCTTTCTCCTGAAATTTATCCCATTTGGCCTGAGAAAAGTTATATCTAGGGACTTTCTTTTCAACTTCTCTTCTTAAATCCCTACCAAACCTGCATAAAATTGGATAATGATCACTACCCAGTGTGTAGAAATCTGACAATAGCAAAGATTGACAGGGGTTATAATAATTTATCACAGTAATAGAATTGAGACTGCTCAAAACCTCCACAGCCAAGCATTCAAGATTAGAATTAATCTCAATTTTTCTATACTGTAACCCAGTCCTGACAAAGGTTGCACAACCCCCACCTGATCTATCAGGTCTATCTAATCTCAAACATTCATAACCTGGAATTACAAAATCCAAACACGGCTTTAACCACGTCTCTTGGATACATATCAATTCTGGTGCTTCTTTAAATTCCTCAACAAACTTCTTTAACTCCTGACCATTTCCAATCAGACTCCGGGCATACCATTGAAGAATATACCACATTAAAATGTTAATTAGGTTCCTCATCATCCACCTCATTAACATCCTCCATACTGCTAGCCCTCAACAACTGTGATCTCCCCATACACTGACTCTCCATCATGTGTTGATGTAACTTTTCTGGCAACTGTTTAATATTCAGGTACCTTTCAGCTGCCCCCACCACTAACTTGATAACATCTGACCGGTTAGCTGCTTTCTTAGCTCCCACCAAAACATCAGAAACAAAAGACAGAAATGATTCTTTATTAAAAATCAACATGTCAGATGGAGTTACTTGCGACAAATTTGGCACAATTAGCTGGCTTCCTAGCACCGCTCTATCCCCAGATCTTTCATTTCCACTTTCTATAGGCACTCTTTGATCTGCTTCTGCATACGTCACCTTATTCTGATCCTTCACTACCTGCACCCGTCTAGCTTGACCAAAGCACTCACAGCCATGAAACCCTGCTGCATGATCCCCATCACAGTTAGGGCACTTAGGAGCCTCTGCTTTACAATTTTGTATTATATGATCTCCACCACACTTAGCACACTTTCTTTTACCCCGACATACCCCAGCAACGTGTCCAAATTTCTGACAATTATAGCATCGCAATGGTGGTTTAATGTACTCCTTCACATTATATGCCATATTCCCAAGAAACACTCTCTGTGGCAGTGTACCATCTTTAAACGTTAGCAGGACAGGCGCATCCCCAGTTCCATCTCTACGCTTAAATCTCATTACATCAGTTACTTGAGCCCCCTTAACGTTTTCAAAGATTTCCTTCTCAGACAAGCCAGCAAACACTCCATATACCACTCCCTTGACTCCCTGCTTGTTTCCTCTAGGAACCAAACTTTCCACCTTAACCACCAACTTCCCTACACCTCTAGCGTCATCATACTGTTTCTTATTTTTGCAGCACACTCTTAGCATTCCATTATACAATATCTTGGCCTGAAAATCCTTGCCTATTTGACTCTCCAAAGCATTAGTAACCTTTAATGGGTTCACTGCTCTGAATCCTGCATCACCCTGATTAGCTCCCTTAACTTTAAATAGCACGACTAACTCTTCGGTATTTCCAGTTCTCCTAACTTTATTTCCTTCATCTTCTGACATTTCAGGTCTTTCGCTCGATGCCTCCCTCTTAGATCTCCCCTTTTCCCTAACCACCTTCTGCCACCCACCACCACCCTCATCCCCTCCAATCCCAGAAGCCATGAGCCTTCAATATCCCCTTCCTTTCCCAACACTAATGTAACTGTTATTATTAATCCTACTTATATAAATAAAAAATAAATAAATAAATAAATAAAAAAAAAAAATAAAAAAAAAGGGGACTTTTCCAGCACAAAACACCAACTGATCACCTACCTCCACTGATCCTCTGTGTCAAACTCCTCCGCGTGTCGCGGCGTCTGCTGGACACATCAGAGCGCGCCCGTTCAAGAGACTGTGCCTGTGTCTCAATGTGCATACTATCCATCCTAAATAGTATGTGACACTAGTAATATTCAATACTATTTAGGGCGGATAGGGTGGATAGTATGCACATTGGGATGCAGGGTGTGTTAGAAACAAACGCGAGCCACTCCTTCCCTGGCGCGCGGTCCTAGTGCCAGGTGATTTTATCCAATCAGACAAACCCGTTTTGTTTAAGATGCACTGTGTGATTTTTTTGCTACTTAAAAACTTTTTATGTTTTTACATTAAAAATAGTTAATCACATGAGATAACTCTATAGACATTTTAGTTTTATAGAAAGATTTTTATTCTACATGATGATACCACTGATGATAACAGCAATGACAAATACTATTTATATAGAATTTAAATACTATAATACTACACAAATACTATTAAAAATATTGGTATGCTCATAAGGTTGCATTTATTTATTAAAAAATCTGCAAAATCAGTTTATATTTTTACATTATAAAATAAGTAATTCATTCTTGTGATCAAAGCTGAATTTTCAGCATCATTACTCCAGTCTTCAGTGTCACATGATCCTTCAGAAATCATTCTAATATGATGATTTGCTGCTCAAGAAACATTTCTGATTTTTATCAGTGTTGAAAACAGTTGTGCTGCTTCATATTTTGTGGAAACTGTCATACAACTTTCTGTAAGATACCAATGTTACTCATTTCTTTGCCTGGCCAAAAACTATGTCTGAACAATTTTCTGCATGCTGGTATTGTCCATAAATAGCATGATATTTTTTAATCAGGATTATTTAAGTGGGTAATTATATTTTGCTTATGCCAGATGCCAAAGAAACCAGCAGTCGACAAGGATTCCATTTTCACAGTCCTGTGTTCATCTAAAGAGGCTATAGTCCAAAATGGCAACATAGCTACTCCAAATCAGAGCATCTGGACAGAGCTTAGTAAACAGCTAGAAGACAAGATCACTGCAAAGGCTCTATACACTTTTGTTAAATTAAACAGACACAATATCTGGAATGTTTTAGGGTATATTCATGAAAGTGATCATGAAACAAGTGGCTGTAGTGATGACACTGATTTTGAGCCAGGGTCCCTTTCCTCCAAATCAAAAGATTGCTGGACTTTTAATCTTGAAGTTCCATTTCAGAAATGGATTGAATTCATGCCTGAAACAGTTAAATACAAAGACAAGGTCTCTAAAACACAAAAGAGGGTATACACAATTTTGAAGCCTGGACATCTGGACACATGTGATAAATCATCAGATTTGGCAAGAAGTAAAATGCCCCTGCACATTTGCCACATTAGAGGTCTATCCATCATTCACAGAGATATACATTGATGTCAGAGGCCAATGTAAAGAGTGTCGTGGCCATATTCACATAAAATGTGAACAAGAGCCTGAAATTAACAGTCCGATGGTGCTCAAGTGTTTACTTAGGAACACTGATGACTCCCTGCACACTGGCTGTTCCAAGCGTCCGATGTCCGGTAACTTGCGTGTGCAGATAGCCAAAGAGCTGTGTGAGGGTAGAATGGAACCCCATGGAAGGCATTAGAGGCAACAAAGCTGATGGACTTTGGAGATCCTGAGCCGAGCCATCTGCCTAATTTGGCCACCCTGCGCAAAGCTAAACAAGAGAAAAATGAATTGGAGTTAGGTGACAAGGATCCTATTTTGTCATTGCAGATATTAAAACAAAGTGCACCTCATAGTGGTAGTATTAAAGATATTGGACTGGACAAGTTTTTCTGCCACTACTGGAGTCAAACTCAAATGCATATGTACAAGACAATATTAAAGATATCTATTAACCCCACTGTGAGTTTTGATGCAACTGGCTCAGTAGTGAGGAAACTACAGAGACCAAATGGCAAGTCTGGCCACATCTTCTTATATCAGGGTGTTCTGGCAGGGGATGAGAGCTCAAGTGTCCCAGTGGTGCAAATGCTGTCAGAGAGACATGATGTTAATGCGATAACACATTGGCTGACAGAATGGATACGTGCAGGTGCGCCAGCTCCAAAAGAGGTTGTGAGTGACTTTTCTCTGGCTTTGCTCGGAGCTCTGGTCAAGGCTTTTACTCCTCATCCTGATCTAAAGACCTACATCAATGAGTGTTGGGGTGTCTTACTTGGTAAACATTCAGCAAAAGTGCAGCATCATCGCATTAAAGTGCATTCAGCATCAAGATGATCTGCCAGTGGGACTGCTTGAAGAAAAAAACATCATCGCATTAAAGATTTCTTTGTGAGGTCAATGGCACAGCTTCTCATGTCCCAATCCATGGATGATGCAAGAGAACTACTATGCAGTATTACTGTTGTGGCTCTCAGTGAAGCAGAAGGCAATGACAGCTCAGGAGCCCCCCTCTTATCAGAAAAGTGCAAGAAATACCTGAAAGCCCGAATTGCAGAAGAGCGTGTCATCATTCCAGATGTAGAGGGTGAGGACCTGGAAGAACTGGATCCATGTGACCAAACACAGACAGACCTATGGCAGTGGGTGACAGACATATGTGAGGAGAGCAGGTCACTTGCCGTAGCTAATGGCGATCATGATAATATGCACTTCCTCCCTGAAATTATTCCCAATATAATCAGGCTTGCAAGTTACTTACCACTTTGGACAGGGGTAATGATCCCTCACTTCCAAAGCACCAACATAACTGCAAGTTCAGCTAATGTTAAAGCAGAGTTCAAAAACATCAAACGAGGCCATTTTCAAGCATGAAAACTTGCCTATTCGAGTAGATCGATTCATTGCTCGACATCTGTCCTTCATTGAAGGCAACATGTGAATTTGTTCTGCAAAACAAAAAGGTGAGGAAAAAGGCAAAGAGGATGCAGCTGTTGCAACAGTGACCGTCACAGGACCCGATCCACTACCCACCACAACTTGCTGTGTAGATGTAAAACCAGAAATGGATGCTTTCTGTTCTGACACTGGACACAGGAAGTCTGACACTGTCACAAACATCCCTCCAACAGATGAAGATGCTGTTGAAAACTGGAGGGGCCTAGCAGTTCCACCCAAAAAGAGGAAGAGAAACTCATACCTCTCTCCTTGTCCTGAATGGCTTCATGCAGATCCATCTGTGAGGTGGAAAAGACTGAAAGTGGACCTGTTGAAAAATGGAAATAATCAACAGCCTGTTAAACTCAGGAAATCAAGAATCTCTGTGCTGAACACATGTGCATTTGATGCTTTTTGTCAATGCTTATGTTGTGTTTTCTGCGATAGTGTCACTTTTGAAAATATTGTTTGTGCTGAGGATTCCAACAATCTCCTCCAGTTAGTGAAATCCATCACCACAAAGGGACTGAATGCACAAGCCTACATACAGAGAGCTGAGCTGCTAAGTGGAATATTCAAAGCTGTCCGATTGAAGTCTGGTGCTGTCCAAATCGATGCACAGCGCCACATCTCCACTATCATTGATAAGTTAATGACAAAACGTGCATGTGTTTCCTTCACAAAACAGTGCTCCTCACAGTATTGTGGTCTCAGCACACAAGTCAAAAGGGAAATTCCATTTGTTTGTACTTCTGTTGCTGTACTGCAGGCTTCTGGCATGGCTCACCTTCAGACAGGGGCGTAAATCGCGGGGGGACAGGGGGGTCAGGACCCCCCTATCTGAGTGCTGTCCCCCCAAAAAAATATATAATTAATAACCACGCTAAGTATTGTACATAAATTATATAAACTTAAAATAATTATGTAAGTAGTGAAGCAATACAAACGCAAACGGGCGTTTTAAGTTTAGAAACATTTTGAGTCACCCCTCCCTTGCCTCACAGTGGTTTGGTCCACCGCGCACGTCACACTCGCTTGTGTGTAGATTCTGTAGAATAGGGATGGGCGATACCATTTTTTTCTTTCCGATCCGATACCAAGTACTTTCAAGGCAAGTATCGTCGATATCGATACCGATACCGATACTCCAATGAAATATTTTTATATTGTTTTTTGATAGCCATCATTATTAATTTTAAATAAACTGCAATGGACATTATTCTTTTTTATTTATTTATTTAAAAATACTGAACATTATTAATTAAATGAACAAAGATATCACTGTAGGCTAACAACAAAATATAACAAATATAACAAAAATGTAAATGTAAATTTCTCAATAATTGTCACATAATGTTTCTACATTTCTTCCCTTTATATGCTTTTGAGATGAAACAAAGTGAATGTTGACATTCTCCCCCTCAGCCTGTTTTTCTTTGACTGATCAAAATCTCTTGCTTTTGAAAAAAGTGTGGCGTATTGTTTTCTGACAAACGTCACACGAAGCTTCGTCATTCTTAACTGGAGTGTAATAACTCCAGATTAAACTACTTTTTCGTTCAGTCATGCCACGCACTCGACTTCCTTTAAAATCCTGCGCTGTGCGTGCTTGGCTGCTTGCTTGTCTTTGACAGAGTGAGCGTGAGCGAATATTGTCTCGACAAGCGGAGATACAGCGGAAGAAGATGTAGTTCCCATTGCCGTTCCTATTTAAGTAAATATTGCAATAATATACGGCGTACTAGCCTACTATTATTAAATATACCATAATCACAAAAAAAAAAAAAATAGATAAGATCGATACTTCTATTTGAGAATCAATCTTTTTGGTAAAGCCAGTATCGAAAGTATCGATACTTTAGGATCGATCCGCCCATCCCTACTGTAGAAGTCCGGCGGCGCCGGCGGGAGAGAACAGTTCTACAGACAGATGAGTTCCAGTAAGTCGGCTCTCAAGGCTATTTTATTCAAAAACATCGGATGAAGTGATTATTTTCTCTTTAATGCTGACGGTGCTGAGAAATTAGTCATAACAACAACAAAAAAGATGATAACTGATGATTTTATTTTCCCGTGAGTCCGCTATTTTAGCGATTATAATGTTACCTAGCTTATTTACCATAGCTTGTTGGATATTATAAGATAAGTCACCCACACCAACAACAATTAACATTGTGATAAGAATATGTGAACTGTAATAAGGCTAATAGATTTACTGTTGTGTGTTCGGTTATGCTCAGTGTGTATTCACAAAGACTAAAAGGGACTTTGGAATTCATCGTATTTTGGTGACTTGGTTGTAAACAACTTCAAAAAAATAAAATAAATAAATAAATATATATATATATATATATATATATATATATATATATATATATATATATATATATAAAGATTTTGAAGAATATTTTGGCCAATTTATTCAGTTTTTTCATTGAACCAAAGAGAAACAATGAGCATAATGGCAGTCTCCATGCTACACTAATAATAGTAGGTTTTCTTCTGTGTAACATTACATATATTATTTATAAGTAAAATTTTGGCTGTGTTATTTGTGTCCCCTTCAAAAATTGCTCTTAAGAAATTTTATGTTTATTGTCCCCCCCTACTGTCAGATGAAATTTACGCCCCTGCCTTCAGACCGCAGTAGAAGAAGGCCTTAACCTTCCAGAGTCCCCCTGCCTCAGGCCAATCCAAAGTCCGTCACAGTGTCCCTCTGCATTCAAGACAGATACCTCAGGAAAAGTGCTTTGTGCAGGGAAAGTTTCTCACAGTTACAGTGTGGGAGAACTTATGTGGATTGACACTGACCTGGGAAGCAACTCCCCAGAATTTCCTTTGTGTGAATTCCCCTCCAATCTGATGCTCCAGGGAGAGAGATTTACTTTAAGGGAAGTCATCGCTTTCAGAGGAGGCTTCACCCAGGATGCTCTTGGACATTATGTGGCCTACTGCAAGAGGTCTCCATGTGTCTGGGAGATGTATGACGACCTGAGAAGTGGAGTGACAGCAGCGTCAGAAAAAAACAAAATATGCCCACATGCTGTATTATACACAAAAGACTGTTGAAAGCCACACACCCTTGTTTTCATACTCCTGTTTGGAGAAGAAGTATCTGCTTTCTGGAAGTCGGGCTTGATGTTGTTTGCACTCAAGTGTATTATTCTGTGTGGTATTTTTTGGTTTGAAGACGGATATTAGCTTGTCAGTATTACGTATTTTAAGTTTAAGTTTTAAAGGTCCATTATTTGTGTTAAATAATGTTCGACAATTCAATTTCAAAAGTAAAATAATTTTGGGTTAATTCTTAATTCAGTGAGTCATGAATTTCCACATACATACATTACATACATACATACACATACAAAATATACATATTATATATACATACATATATATATATATTATATACATACATATAATATATATAGAGAGAGAGAGAGAGTCAGCCGCCATGACAGTCGCTTCAAGAGGAGTGATAGAAACGGTGAAAAGGTAAGAGTGCTGTGTGTTTGTGTGTGTGTGTATATATATATGTGCACAAAGTACAAGTTAAAAGTTTGAAAACATTAATTATTTTTTAATGTTTCTGTAAGAAGTCTCTTCTGCTCACCAAGGCTGTATTTATTTAATCAGAAATACAGTAAAAACAGTAATAATGTGAGATGTAAAATAGCTGTTTTCTATGTGAATATATAGTAAAGTGTAATTTATTCCTGTGATCAAAGCTGAATTTTCAGCATCATTACTCCAGTCTTCAGTGTCACATGATCCTTCAGAAATCATTCTAATATGATGATTTGATGATCAAGAAACATTTATGATTATTATCAGTGTTGAAAACAGTTGTGCTGCTTAATATGTTTCTTTTTTCTTCTTTTTTTGTGGAAACCATGATATACAACCATTGGAGACAGAAAAGACATTAATATTGTAAAAAAGAATTTCAAATAAATTCTGTTCTTTTTACATTTCTATTCATCAAAGAATCCACACAAAAATCTATTACGGTATTCCACAAAAATATTAAGCATGCAAAAACGGTTCTCAACATTGATAAAAATAAGTCTTAATAATAATGATTAATAATTCTTAATAAATAAACATCCAATAATAATTGAGCACAAAAGCAACATTTTACTATGATTTCTAAAGGATCATGTGACACTGAAGACTGAAGTAAGTTAATGATGCTGACAATTCAGCTAAAATAAATTACACTTTATATTACATTTAAAACAGAAAACAGCTATTTTAAAGTGTAATAATGTTTCACAATATTACTGTATTTTTGATCAAATAAATGCAGCCTTGGTATGCTTAAGAGACTTTTTTAAAAACAATTAAAAAACTTGACAACTTTTGACCGTTACTGTATGCACACACACAGCATTATGATATAATAAACAGAGCTACTACAGCAAACAATTGTGCGTGTATTTATGACAATATTATTATTACTACTGTTATTCATAACATGACGTTACAGTAAGAAGTAAAATCACTTACCTTGGAGTTTGTTACATTCCACACATCCTGTGATCCTCTGTGTCCGTTAAAAGTCGAACACGCACAGTGGATAGGTGACAGTTAAGTGAATGCGACTGTTTAATGTGATTTGTTTTGCCGTTTTATCTTGTTACTTAAAATCATAGACTGTAAAAAAAGAAAAATATATTGTAAAACAAATACGCAAAAACAAAACTTTTACCGGCACAAACCAGCACAAATGAAGCACAAACAAACGAACCTATTTTGAGAGAATTTAGAGCGTGTGGGGGGCTGGTGACGTCATCACCTATAATTCAATGCCTAATATTTTAAAAACGGAAGCAGCACAAACGAAACTTTCACCGACACAAACCAGCACAAACAAAGCACAAACGATTGAGACTATTTTGGGTGAATTTGGAGCATGCTGGGGGGCTGAGTGACCTCAGAATGACCTATAAATATTCTTTTAATATCTGAAAAACCGAAGCAGCACAAATGATTTTTTTAAGTCAAGTCAAGTCAAATTTATTTATATAGCGCTTTTTACAATTGGTAATTGTTTCAAAGCAGCTTTACATATTAGAAGCACAGAAAAAAGGGAAGTGGTTAAAAATAAGCTGTACAAACAAGCGTGGTAATATGTAACATATACAAGATGGTGCTACATTAAGCCAATGTCGGCTGACTCCCAGGGGTGGAAAAAAACCCCTAGGAGAAAAACCCAGCGTGCTAACACTGGGAAAAAAGTCCTAGGAGGGAAAAAACCCCTTGGAAGATATATATAATATATGTAAATGGATATGGAGATCAAAATCTGAATTATACATTTTATTATAGAGATTAAAAATAGATTATATATAAATATATGTAAGCGGATACGGGGATTAAAAATCAGAATTATAGATGCAGCCAGAACTGGATCTGTAGGCCCATTGTCTCCTGGGCTACGTTGTAGGCAGGTCCAGACACAGGTTCTCCATCTGATCTGGATACGGCCTGGATCCAGCACCCGGCAAACCTCAGGATAAGCAGAGAGACAGATATTAGCGTAGATGCCATTCTTATTCTGATGTACAGGTATATCTAGTGTTATAGGAAATGTTCTCGGTTCCGGCCGACCTAATTATTGCAGCGTAACAATCCTTTGAAACGGATTTGACATGTTAATGTATTGATAATCCTGTTATGTGTATGCAAGAGCAAAGAGATGTGTTTTTAGTCTAGATTTAAACTGACAGAATGTGTCTGCTTCCCGAACAATGCTAGGAAGATTGTTCCAGAGTTTAGGTGCTAAATAGGAAAAGGATCTGCCGCCTTCAGTTGATTTTGATATTCTGGGTATTATCAACTGGCCTGAATTCTGAGATCGCAATAAACGTGAAGGACTATAATGCATTAAGAGCTCGCTTAGATACTGGGGAGCTAAACCATTTAAAGCTTTATAAGTAAGTAGCAAGATTTTAAAATCTATACGATGTTTAATAGGGAGCCAATGTAATGTTGACAGAACTGGGCTAATATGGTCATACTTTCTGGTTCTAGTAAGAACTCTAGCTGCCGCATTTTGGCTCCTGTTTAAAAGCCGAGCAGAACAACCACCCAGTAGAGCGTTACAATAATCTAGTCTTGAGGTCATGAATGCATGAACCAACTGTTCCGCATTTGTCATTGAGAGCATGAATTTAGATGGAAGAATCTAGATACTAGGGCTTTCAAATGAAAGATTGGTATCAAAGAGCACACCCAGGTTCCTAACTGAGGACGAAGGTTTAATGGAGCACCCGTCAAGTGTTAGAGAGTATTCAAGGTTTTTTCGTGAGGAAGAGCTAGAGCGTGTGGGGGTGTCTTTGAAGGGCGGCTATTTGGCTGAAACTCCTCCCGCATGGAGCGCAGTGATACGGCTTCACTTCGCTGTGGATGCTCTCATGGATTTTCAGGAGTGCCGCCCGACTAAAACCTTTTCCACACTGAGGACAGATGAATGGCTTCTCTCTGGAGTGAGATTTTATATGAGTATTAAGGTATGATTTAAGTGTAAAACTCTTCCCACACTGCGGGCATGTAAACGGCTTCTCTCCGATGTGGATTTTAGTGTGCTCCCGAAGGCTTGATCTGTGTCTGAAACTCTTCCCACATCCATCGCATGTGAAAGGCTTCTCTCCAGTGTGAATCCTTATGTGTTCTTTAAGGGTTACTTTGAATCTAAACTCATTTCCACAGTGATTGCATGTGAAAGGCTTCTCTCCAGTGTGAATCCTTGTGTGATCCTTAAGGCTTGCTTTACATGCGAAACTCTTTCCACACTGAAGGCAGGTGCATGAATGTTTAGCTCCTGTTCTTTTTTGTGACAAATTCTTTTTAGATGTCTTTAGATGTTCTTCTTCCTGTTCATTCAGTTCTTCACTTTCATCTTCACTTTCTTCTTCACTTTCTTCTTTCATCAGGTCTGAATGAAACAAATTAAATGGTTAAAAATCAAAGTGAGCAGAATACAGGTGAAACAGGGTCTAGTTAATCAAAGTGACCCTCAGTTTAACAGCACAACACATCAGAGCTCCAGTGTCTGTTTTATGTGATATTTTATATGCCAAACGTTAATGATCTCATTTATAATGGCAATAAAACTGGGAGAAAGTTGATAGAGGCTGGGAGGAGAGGATCAGAAATGATAAATGAGAAACACCCACTGCTGTTTTGTTACTTTAGTGACTCTTTTCACAAGCCTTAATTTAAAGAAATACAATATTAATTAGCTTTATAAGTCAATTAAACAATTTAACGATATGACATTATGGTATCTGTTACTATTATAAACTAACAGTAAACTGTTCTGAAAAATATTTCTTTTATAGCACAAGGCTCTGTTTTTGAAATTAAAATTTCATGTTTTATAATAATTTTAGAACTTAGAATGCAATACTGTAAATCCATTTAATTAAAAATTATACATAGATACTCCATATATTTTTTAATAATAATAAAAAAATAATAATAAGGTTAAAATGTGTATATGTTTCATATGCCTTTTTGATTGGTAGGAGTAGTCATTTGGGTAAAGACTGTGGATTTCAGATCTCAGAAGAAAACAGCAGACGATCCACTCAGTGTTGAGAGAGTTTCATATGGGCTGCACAAGATGGTGTCTGTGATGTTTATTTCTCCTGTGTGTTTCTATAATTCACTGCACTTATTTTTGTGCAAGTGAGATGAGTAAAGAGCATCTGTTGCATAAATCATTGTCTGTCTGGTGTCTATAAGCAGTCTGGTCCTAATACAAAACAAAAGGATTGAATGTACAAAACAAATACAAACCTCAGGATGTCAGTCATTTACAATATCAGCATCTTAGATTATAATGCAGAAACAGGGAATATAACAAATGCACTGCTGAAATGTTAATTTAAGTGGTCTTAAACAGGATTTAGACATAATGTGGTAGAAGATCCTCGCTCCAGTACAGTAGGTGGCGTTCAGCCTGTAAAACACACGAAGAAGAGGAAAACGAAAGTAACGTCACATCAACAGAGATACCAAATAAACCTGTTGCTCTCTGGATTTGATCCATGCGATGTTCCAGAAAACATTCACAATGATAACCAAATCTAAAGCCGCCTTTCCACTGCACACGACAAACGACAGCCGTTGGGCCGGAAGTCATTCATTTCCAATGGAGAGTAGTACGGGGGCTGCGTGGAGTTCCGATCATATGCGAATGCGGAAATTTCGGATCCGATTTGAGCTTCGGATGCGTTCAAATATTTGAACTTCTGCGGCTAGACCGTATGCGACCGGCCGACCGGATATGATGTATTCTAATCAAAACGATGAGCGCGAAGTTAGAATTACCAATATTTTAACACTTTAACATTATGTAAACACTATTTCTTTAAAATGGTGGTTATTAATAATTATGTAAAAAAAAAAAAAAGATATTTTATGATTATTAAACCAATTTTTATGTTGATTAGCTCTATAAAATATACTAGTATGTTTTTATTTTAGATGTATTGAGGGTAATTTGCTTTATGGATATATTCATACATGCATTAACGTTACATTCATTAAAATCGTTCAGTTTACCATGGTGGTTGCTGGGTTGGAATCATAAGCCGAGGGTAACGGTTGCTTCACTACCAATTTCAAAGTTCCGTGCGACTGCCGCTAGGGGGCGAAATGCGACAATCGGATGCGAATGTCGTGTGCAGTGGAAAGGCGGCTTAACACTCGCGGTCATTAATGTATATTTAATCCACAATCCATCGATCAGAAAAAGATTTTGAGAACGACGCGCGCTGACAGACAACAAGAGTAGGAGGACAATGAGGAAGTTTATAAAAAATACTTATAATCTCTCTTCTTAGTGGACAAGACTTCAAGAAAGTAAGTGAGGGGGTGGGGGTGTATTTTTCAATAACCTTTGATAATAAACTTATTGAGAAACGGTTACTGAAAACGAATATGTTTCTGAAGGTTTAGGCTGTTGATTTTGTGATGCGAAATCGAAAGTATTTTTGAACCAGACATTTACAGTAGATGAAGCCTAAGTTCTTTTAATTTATTTTAATTAAATCGAATATTTCAGTTCATAACAATTATGATTAGTAGTTATACAGTATGACCATTATAATTCAGGTTACTTTTACTCTACTTTTTAAAAATGATTCCAAAATAATTATGAATCCCACCATCATTGTGAACTTGAAGTAATGGATAAATGACAAACAATTCAACAGTTAATAAAGATTGTGTAAATATGATTGTGAAATTATATTAAACTGGAATAGAGAATAAAACAAATTAGGTTTATGAATTCATATTTAGAGTCATGAGTCAGTTAAACTCATTAAACAATCTGAAATTATTAAGATCATTCATTTATTTTACATGACAATATATTTGTAACTCACTTTATTTTATTCATTGTTTTTGCTGTTGTGTTTAACTCATCATTCTTCATTATTTTCATGTTCTTCATCTCTGTAAAATCTTGTCATTTCCAGGTCCTGCTGAACGATTGATTGTTTTCTCAAACCAGTGCTGATCAGAGGAGCGAGGAAAGGACTCTCTCTCTAAGATGAGTCTCTCAGGGAAACACAGGTAACACTGCGTCTGTTTCACACCATCATTTTAAACTCTACTGGAGTTTGTTTTTCCTGTGAATAACTAAACTTGAATCATTGTTTTATATTTCTTCAATTTTGAACTTCTTAAATTAACTCTGACATTGTCTATAAAACTTTGTTTGTCACAGGATTCTATAGACAATATCACAGTTAATAATTTGTTAATTTCCTTCTAGACACGACCACACTGAATTAATCCAAACATGACTTTGGTTTTTAGGTCATAATATTAATGACAGACATTAGGAAACAACTAAACAATTAATTTAATTGAAGTTTGCTAACAAAACTGTGTCACACACACATTTCTGCTCCTCATTTCTGTTCATTAAAAAAACTTGACATGTTCTCTTAAAATGTTCAAATATTTTTAACATATTTAATCTCACTCATGTACATTAAAGGTCCCGTTCTTCGTGATCCCATGTTTCAAACTTTAGTTAGTGTGTAATGTTGTTGTTAGAGTATAAATAAAATCTGTAAAATTTTAAAGCTCAAAGTTCAATGCCAAGCGAGATATTTTATTTAACAGAAGTCGCCTACATCGAACGGCCAGTTTAGACTACATCCCTCTACTTCCTTCTTTAATGACGTCACTAAAACAGTTTTTTGACTAACCTCCGCCCACAGGAATACACAAGAGTTGCGTTTGTAGAGTGTGTTTGTCGCCATGTCGTCGAAACGCTGTTATTTTCATCCCGCAGTCCAATCACCGGGTCTGATTCCGGCTCAAATTGATAGGGTAAAATTAAAGACATGTTTACAATAACACTGAGCGCGTGCATCTCCACGTTATGGTAAGAGGCGTGACCTTTCCGGGCACGGTGCGCTAAACTGCTGTCGAATCACAACACAGGAACCGCTGGCACAATCAGAACTCGTTACGTATTTCTGAAGGAGGGACTTCATAGAACAAGGAAGTCATCAGCCCGTTTTTATGACAGTGGAAACAGCGGTATACAGATAAGTCAATTATGTGAAAAATACTGTGTTTTTTTACACGCGAAACATGAACACGTTATATTGCACACTATAAACACAATCAAAGCTTCAAAAAAACACGAAAAACAGGACCTTTAAAGAAATCATTAAACCAAATGTGAGCCAGTAAAATAAAATGATTGATAACTGTAAATTGTGTGAGTGTGTGCATTTCTGTGGAGGATCAGATAAAGACACGGATGTGTTTCAGACACAGTTGAACCTCCTTTACTAAAGTGTTTTTCTCTTTGTTCTTTGTGTCATTAGTGTAAGATCAGGATCACATGTGTCCAGCTCTGTGTCTCTGAAGAGTGATCGGTCAAAAGATGGAGTACCACCAAAGTTCAGTGGAGAAACACCATCATCTAATAAAAGGTATTTTGTGTGTTTACATTATAGAGTTGCATTATTTGTCCACAATAGTGCATGTGATTGAACTTGACTGAATAAAACAATAAGTCACAATAAAACTCAATTCCTGGGAACCTTATGAAACTCATTCCAGTAACACAATTACACAGGCAGCCACAAAAAAATTGATCATGCTAGGGGTGTGCGATATAACGATTTTTGATCGTGGACGATTAAAATATCGCCACGATCTGCTGATGAAGAAATATTGTAGTATCGTGCTACAGTGCTTTCTATTAGTTGCAGTTCCAGCGCCTCCGTCTCAACATACTGTTCAACATGCCATACATTCACATCACATTTTAATGCAGCGGTAGAGTAATATTCGCGGGACACTTCAATCCACAAAAGTTCATTATTTCATGTGCCTTGCCGGTTAAAGGAACACTCCACTTTTTTTGAAAATAGGCTCATTTTCCAACTCCCCTAGAGTTAAACAGTTGAGTTTTACCGTTTTCGAATCCATTCAGCCGATCTCCGGTTCTGGCGGTACCACTTTTAGCATAGCTTAGCATAGTTCATTGAATCTGATTAGACCGTTAGCATCGCGCTAAAAAATGACCAAAGAGTTTAGATATTTTTCCTATTTAAAACTTGACTCTTCTGTAGTTAAATCGTGCACTAAGACCGACGGAAAATAAAAAGTTGTGATTTTCTAGGCTGATATGGCTAGGAACTATACTCTCATTCAGGCGTAATAATCAAGGAACTTTGCTGCCGTTCCATGGCTGCAGCAGTGCAATGATATTACGCAGCACCCGTGAGCCCCTGCTTGCACAGGGAACGTGCCTTGCAACCATGGAGACGTTTGTGAGAGACGCTGCGTAATATCATTGCGCCTGCTGCAGCCATGATACGGCATCAAAGTTCCTTGATTATTACGCCGGAATGAGAGTATAGTTCCTAGCCATATCAGCCTAGAAAATCGCAACTTTTCATTTTCCGTCGGTCTTAGTACACCATTTAACTACAGAAGAGTCAAGTTTTAAATAGGAAAAATATCGAAACTCTTTGGTGAATTTTAAGCGCGATGCTAACGGTCTAATCAGATTCAATGAACTATGCTAAGCTATGCTAAAAGTGGTACCGCCAGAACCGGAGATCGGCTGAATGGATTCGAAAACGGTAAAACTCAACTGTTTAACTCTAGGGGAGTTGGAAAATGAGCCTATTTTCAAAAAAAGTGGAGTGTTCCTTTAAACTTTCCTTTAGTGTGCTGATGCGCTGTTCTGAAATGCGTTTTTCAGAACGTGTTCACTTAAAGCGCACAGGCACTAAAAGCCTGTCAGACAGCGCCTGATTAGTTGATAAGTTATCTTCCGATTGCTCCAATACTCTCAAATACGCACAAAGTTTACATAAATACAACTTGTTATGTCTAAAGTGAAAGTAAACATTTGAGAGAAAATTGGATGTGTGGCTGTATATTAGATATACGTGCAGGTCTTTACGTGCAGAGCAGCCTAATATTAACCATGCGGTCGCTTGTCCTTAAAGGGATAGTTCACCCAAAAATGAAAATTCTGTTATTATTTACTCACTGTAATGTTGTTTCAAAACTGTATTAATTTCTTTCTTGTGCAGAACACAAAATAAAATATTTTGGAGAATGTGGGTTAACCAAACAGTTGCTGGTCTCTATTGTCTTCCATGGTAGGAAAAACATAGTCACTGTGGACCAGCAACTGTCTGGTTACATTCTTCAAAACAACTTTTATTTTCAACAGAAGAAAGAAACTTAAAACAACTTGAGAGAGTAAATTATGGTAGATTTTTTTGGGGGGCAACTATCCCTAATTATCCTTAAAGAGAAAATCACCCACTGCTCTTGACTGAGAACTTCAATACATTTGCTTTATTAAGAATCAATGTATAATTTATACAGTGAAGTCTAGTGTTTTATTTTTATATTTGTTCATTTAATTTTTTACTTGAATGCTACTGTTAAATACACCTACTGTAGCTGAAAAAATAATTGTATTAATTTAATTTGTATAATGTGTAGCCTATTTTTTTCTACATTTTTAATAACAAAGATAAAATTAATAAGAAATAATAACAAATAACAGATAAAAAATAATAAAAAGATTTTTATCTTCACCACTTTGGCCTAAATGTCTGCCATTTTTAATTTTAATTTATATTTTGTTATTTTGTAAGGCTTTGTTTTTAAAATAGGGGAATTAGTTTGGCTGTAATGCTCAGTCACTTGCAAAATAATAAAAACAACATGAAGAATCGTGATAAAATTCGTGAATCATGATTTTCCTGAAAAAAATTGTGATATGATATTTTTGGCATATCGCCCACCCCTAGATCATGCAACTAAACATGTATATATCCATGCATCCCACCATAGTCATAAATGGACAAATGCAGAGCTATACTGCATTTAATTACTATTTGCAACATTAAACCTTTTCAAATGAGACTAAAGTATCTCCTGTAGTAAAGTGTTTTTCTCTCTGTTGTTTGTGTCATTAGTGTTAGATCAGGATCACATGTGTCCAGCTCTGTGTCTCTGAAGAGTGATTGGTCAAAAGATCAAGGACCATTCTTCAGTGGGGAAAAACCATCATCTAACAAAAGGTATTTCAAGTTTCTATTTTTTGGTCACACTTTGACTGTGGTAAAAAAGTTGTATCAGTGAATACCAATCATGAAACATTATTAGATCAAAGTTTTTATGGCTAATGTTTTTTTTCTAGCTTTTTGTAATATTTTACCTAGAAAATCAGTATTTTATTTTATTTATTTGATTACAGGCTTCAATATGAGACATTAGACTCAGACGTTCAGACTCACAGGAACCACAAGAATTTCAAAGACAATCTCCTGTGGATCTTCCAGGTAGGAAAACATATTTTCATAAGTGTTTAATATTTACAGCAAACAAATATGTTATTAAACGAAGAAGTTTTATTTAATTCCTCTTCATCACTTATTTTTTCCTTTTTAAGCAATTTTTTTTCTCTGTCAAAAATAACAGCTGGTTAGCATATTCGTCTTTTTAACTTTTTTTACACAAATAAATAATTATTGAATAAATAGTGTTAACCAAATGTAGATGCAAAATTTGGTTTAAATTGTGTTATTCTGTCTTTTTTCTTACTTTTGTTTGTAGGATCTTGAGAGCAAAATAATTACATTTCTGAAGAAAGAGCTGGAAAAGTTTAAGAAAATATTACAAAATGAGAACAGAGAAAACTTGGTGAAGGACTTTAATGAGAATAGATGCAGTATCAATTCAGCAGCTCTTGATCTCACAATACATTACCTGAGAGAGATGAAGCAAGATGAAGCTGCTGATGATCTAGAAGGTCAGAGACTCATGACCATCTGTCAGATTGACACTTATTAATGTAGACTATCTATAAAACTATACATTAAGAAATAAAATTGTCTATTTTTTGTTCCTATGTTTAGTTGATCTGGTCTTCATTCATCAGCTAAAATGTGGCCTAAAGAAGAAGTATCAATGTGTGTTTGAAGGAATGGCGAAGCATGGTGACTCCACACTTCTGAATAACATCTACACAGATCTCTATATCACTCAGGGTGGCAGTGAACAGGTCAATACTGAACATGAGGTCAGACAGATTGAAGTTGCTTCCAGGCATCATGAATCTCAAGAGATTCAGGTTAAATGCACAAATTTGTTTGAAGCTCCTGCACAAGAAGAGAAGATCCGAACTGTACTGACAAAAGGAGTCGCTGGCATCGGAAAATCAGTCTCTGTGCAAAAGTTTGTTCTGGACTGGGCTGAAGGAAAAGAAAATCAAGATATCAGTTTCATATTTCCTCTTCCATTCAGAGAGATGAACTTAAAGGAGAAAGAAAAACTAAGTTTGATGGATTTTATAACTCTTTTTTTCCCAGAGACAAAAGGACTGAACCTTACAAGAAGGAATCAATTCAAGGTCCTGTTTATCCTTGATGGATTGGACGAATGTCGCCTTCCTCTGAAGTTTGATTGTAATGAGACGTGGAGTGATGTATCGTCACCAGCCTCTCTGGATGTTCTCCTAACGAACCTCATGAAGGGAAATCTGCTTCCTTCTGCTCTCATCTGGATCACCACCAGACCAGCAGCTGCCAGTAAGATTCCTCCTGACTGTATCGACCGGCTGACAGAGATACGAGGATTCAGTGACGCACAAAAGGAAGAGTACTTCAAAAAAAGATTCACGGATCAGAATCAGGCCAACACAATCACTGATCATGTTAAAAAAACAAAGAGTCTCTTTATCATGTGCCACATCCCAGTCTTCTGCTGGATTTCAGCCACTGTCCTCCAGAACATTCTGGAGGAGAAAAGAAATAATGATGTGAAAAACATCTCTAAAACACTACAGAAATCAAATACTGAAGACACTCCCAAGACTCTGACACAAATGTACACACACTTTCTCCGCTTTCAGATCCAGCAGAGCCACCGAAAGTATGATGGAGAATACGCAGCAGATGTTTCCTGGGATAAAAACGCCATCCTTTCACTGGGGAAACTGGCATTTCATCAGCTGCAAAGAAACAATGTGATCTTCTATGACACAGACCTGGAAGCCTGTGGTATTGACGTCTATAAGGCATCAGTGTACTCAGGCATGTGTACCCAGATCTTTAAGGAGGAAACAGGGATCATTCTTGGTACCATGTACTGCTTTGTTCACTTGAGCATTCAAGAGTTTATTGCAGCCCTTTATGCTCATCTGTTTCTAGACATCAACAAGAAAAGTGTGTTTGTTCATGAGTCTACAGAACAGGAAAACAAAAATGAAACCATGATTGATTTTCTCAAGACTGCAGTGGACGAGGCGCTCGAGAGTGACAATGGACACCTGGACCTTTTCCTTCGCTTCCTCCTCGGTCTGTCACTCCAGTCCAATCGACGACTCTTACGGGGTCTCTTGACACAGCAAGACACCAATGACCAGATCAACAAGGAAATAGTTCAGTACGTCAAGCAGAAATTAGAAGATAATCTGTCTGCAGAGAGATCCATCAATCTGTTCTACTGTCTGAATGAACTGAACGACCAAACTCTGGTGAAGGAGATTCAGACCCACCTTAGCAAAGGAAGTATCTCATCTGGTGACCTTTCACCTGCCCAGTGGTCTGCTTTGGTCTTTGTGTTGTTGACATCAGAGGAAGAGCTGGAGGAGTTTGAGCTTCAGAAATTCAAGAAATCAGACGAGTGTCTCATTAGATTATCGGCAGTCATCAAAACCTCCAGAAGAGCTCTGTAAGTCATTTAATATGTTTCGTCATGTTTCGCTCTCATTGGAAAAGGCATTTATTTACATTATTCTATAGTGAATCCCCATCATGAACATGAACTTAAAAGCCCTGATATACTTTATTTGTTTAGGGGTAAAACGAAGTTCAAAATACGTGAGCAGCGATATACTGTTATCGAACATCTAATGCCGCCCACACTGCTGAGAACGATGGTTAAATTAACATGTAAAAATGTTCTGCGCTTTCCTCTCAGTAAAAAAAAAAAAAAAGCAATAAAATTGAGAAACTAGCAAGGATTTGTGGACATGTTTGTTTGCACAGGCTCTGTAGTTCAGCACTCCAGCAAAGTCATGCCGTGTTTATATTATAACACTTTATATATTAGTTTCGGCCTGATTTTGTTCGAAATGACGTCACATGAGTTTGTTCTTCAATTTCGTTTGAAGTATATTGTGGACTTTACCTATTAAAGCCTGACATATTAATAGTCTGAAAATTTTTTTTTTTTTTTTTTTATGGAGACAGTTCATCAAATTGTTATACAAAATATAAAAGAACATTTAAAAATGTTTGAATATTTGTTTTGTATCATATGATACAGCAGACTTTTGTGACTCAAATTATATATTGGCTCATATTCCTAAGGAAGGAAAAATAGATACATTTTATTCAGATGCATAAAATAATTGTAATTTGGTACAGATGTTTATTTATATTGATAAAAATAAAATGAAATTCTGAAAGGTTATGATATAAAACAATGAGACTTTTATATAACCGGCTAAATAAAGTACAAATATATTAGCAGTTGGTACTATGTATCTCCCAATAATTTGATATTTTAAATGCTTAGTTTTATGAGTAGTACTAGAAATACTACCTTTTGAAGAATATTCATATATTTAGCTCAGCCTCTTTACTGTGTATATGCTGTTTATGTAAAACTAATAATGGAAAATATATTTAATATTTGTATGTAGAAAATGTATGTGTTCCATCTAATTATATGATGTGATTTATTTCTCTTGTAGGTTAAATGACTGTAACTTAACAGACAAAAGCTGTTCAGCTCTGGCTGCAGTTCTTGGATCAGATAACAATCTGAAAGAGCTGAACATGAACAATAATAATCTGCAGGATTCAGGAGTGAAGCTGCTCTGCACTGGACTGAAGAATTTAAACTGTAAATTGGAGATACTGAGGTAAGTTGAGCCATAGAAGTCACATGACGAGAGTGAGGTGTGATGACTGAGAGGATGTTGTCAGACGCAAAAGCGCAAGAAAACTTTTTTTAATAATGTTGTGTTTTTCATGTGTTTTTCATATAAAATAATAATGAACTACAAAATAAGCATTCGTTTTAAAATCCAAAGATTATTTATTTATTTGTTACAATGTGGGTATACCATATCATCCATCTTATTCATTTTGGTAACAAATGTCCAATGTTTAAAAAGCGAATTTGTTATTGTACTATTTTATTGTTGATGTGTTTTCATTAATAATAATAATAAGCCACAAACTAAGCATTAGTTTTAAATTAAGGGTATACAAATACCTTTTATTTATTTGTAACCATGCGGGTATACCTTGTCATCAGTCCTTTTTGTTTTGTTGATAAAAGTTTGATGTTTAATATAAGCGAGTTTGTCATTGTACTTTGTGTGTGTGTTTTCATTAAGAGTAATATTGAATCGTGGAAAGGAAAGATCTAATATTAAAGAACAAAATGGGCTCAGTACACAAGATGGTGTCTTTGAGCTTTGGCAGTATGAGTGTGTGCATATTTACTTCTGCTCTTACTCTTTAGGTCTTAGTGACGTTCGCATTTACTGTAAGAATAAACCTTTATATGAAACTTGGCTAGGTATAAAAAATGTTGTTTTTTTAATTAAAGAGAAGATGGTGGTCTATCAGAGACGAAAGAAAACATTATTTTTGCATTATTGTGTACCTCTGTGGCTGTGCTGTAATTCATCAGTATACATAGAGATTATCTTTCATTCTTTCTCCTCTTTTTTGTCTCCATATTCGGTTGTAAGTTTCTGCAACTAACTTTCAATATATTCATACAAAGAACAAAATAAAATTCACTTTGAGGATTTCTATTGTTCAGGTTTAACTGATTTATCATCTGAATGTTTTCATTCCTGTTCTAGACTCTCTAACTGCAGTGTAACAGAAGAAGGTTATAAAGCTCTGGCTTCAGCTCTGAGATCAAACCCTTCACACCTGATAGAGCTGGATCTCACAGGAAATGATCCTGGACAATCAGGAGTGAAGGAGCTCAGTGATTTACTACAGGATCCAAACTGTCAACTGAAGACACTGAGGTAAGACAAGATGAAATAATTAACAAAATTAGTTATATGCAGGCTAAATATTCATAACAAATATAATATTTGTGTTATACAATAAACTGTTCAATTTGTTGCATCAAAATGATCAAGATCAGATCAGATGCTGTGGGTTCTGACATGATGATGATAACCGTCAACACAGTTTAGTTGTGATACAAGCTACAGGTCAAATAGACATTATGGGTCAGTATATGTGCTATTCTGGAGTATGGTATAACTTGACAATTAACATGCACAATTTTGTTTTTGCGCACACTTCTCATTAAAAATTCTAGAAAATCAGTCAAATTGTTTTCCTTCAAACCCAGATTCACTGTATCTCTCCACAGCAGGTCTATGGCTATGTTCAGACTGTCAGTCCAAATCCGATTGTGTATCCGTTTGGAATCCGATCTAAAATTATTGATGGCCACATTGTATTTCACAACTCTTCAGATCTGATTTGTGTATTCATGCCGCTCTTTCGTTTTCTGGAATACCCACAATGGTTTATATGGCAATGATTTTGGGTTGGTAAGCATATGCCAAAAACAACAACAACCGCAGGATGGAGGGGTTTGTAATACAGATGTTGTCTTATTTACAACATGACAACATTGTGTAGCCGCCACGCGGATTTCAATCAGATATGCGCAAAAATCGGATTTGGACTGACAGTCTGAACAAGGCTTATGAGACTCTAGCCTAAAAGCCAGAAAGATCTTGAGGCTTTAATTTCACACTCTGTATTCATACTGAAAATCATGATGTAGTGATCTTTTGCCGTTCTGCTCTGTGGGGCATTTTCTTATAAATTTGCTTTATTAGGACTGAGTGTTGCAGTAGTTTCTTTTTAAAAAAATCTCTATTAGACTTCAAGTATTTGTATATTTATTTCTTCAGCAAATGCAACAGACTTTTAGTTGAGAACTGAATTGACTCTTCTGCAGGTTTTTGAGTATTGCTGCAGATGAAGCCTGTCAGTATGTGAAGAGAGTTGTGGGTAAAAACCTGAGAGCTGAATCTGAGTGAACATGAACTAGGAGGCACACGAGTGAATCAGATCGCTGCTCTACTGCAGGATAAACACTGCCATTTATTTAAAATATTGCATTATTTTTAATGGTAATGTTGCTGTAGCTGATGATGATTTTTCCTCAGTTATTTGAGTCAGAGCAGTTTTGTTTCTTAGCGTCACACAGAGCCACAACAATGTGAAGAAATACAATTAAACAGGAAATTGAAAACACAATTAAATTGTGACATCAAGCTTTAAATATTTGACTAAGACAGTTTGATCATGGGTCAATAATCATTTCAGTTACCGTAGAGCAGCGTTTCTCAAAGTGTGGGGCGCTCCCCACTGGTGGGGAATAGAGACATAACAAGTGGAGCGCGACAAACGGGAGGAAATTTGGTCAGATAGTGTAAGTATAACAGATATATAAGTTAACTCTCTTTTTCTCCCAGATCACCGGCTACTTACTTACATGTATTTCGGGAGAAATTGTTATATTCACGTGCAGTAAATCCAACTGACAGGGCTCTCTGAACAGTTGCGCAAACTAAGATTGCGGCGCCCATCTCGCGTTATATATCAAGATCATTCATAAAGGTTTTTAAACAACAAAACACACTTACACATATTTGAGAATCGGAATATCGGATAGTTGATGACATGGTAAGAAAGCTTGTGAATATTTTGAATTAAAAAGGAGAAACAAAATAAAAGCGATACATCTTTCATACATTGTTATTATGGCTGCAGTGTGTGACGGGACAAGGACGATGTGTCACCATGGAAACAGTAAGGGGAAACGTTTTAAAAAGGTTGCATTGAAAAAAAAAAAACTCAGAATATTTTAATTTAAACTCAAGCATGAAAGGGTTAATTCCTAATTCAATTGAATTGTTATTTTTATTTACTTTTGAAGAGTCTTTTCATACAAAGCGATCATACAATTGCACTTTTATTTTCTCTATTTGAAAGTTTTTAATGCTGCTATTTGAGGTTATGTTTTTAAAATGTGATGTTTATAAAATACATTTTACATAAATTTTAACAGATAAACTAAAAGCCTAGTTTATTACCATTTTGTTGGGGCGACTGGGGACAGGTGGGGCTCAGAACCCTTCCCCACCTCCAAAGTGGGGAATGGCAGAAAAAGTTTGAGAAACACTCCTGTAGAGGGAGAAAAAATGGTTTTCTTCCAGAGCTTAGAAAACTCAAATAATTAATAAAACAAAAATAAAATGTGAATTAGGTGCTTTTTCATCAAGTTAGTCAAGCGGATGGCAGTGGTATTGGTAACTAGGAGTGCGCCAATAAGATATTCTGTATCTGTATCGCTCCGATACTGCCATTTTTGCTGGATCCAAATCCGATATTTTGTGCGTATACTATTTTGCTATCGTTATACCACACAAAGGCACAAAAACAATATAAAGCACCATAAAGTTTTTCTGCACTATATTCCAGGTTTTCTGAAGCCATTCCATAGTTTAATGTGAGGTACAGATCTATTTTTACGTTTTTAAATTCAAGTTCATGTGAATGCTTCCCTCTGCTGCGGCTGTCAGTCATTCTCCATTCAGCATTTAAACAGTGTGTTGTGTTCAGTTACAACAGTCAACATGATAAAACTCTGATGAAAGACGATTCAATGTTCCTATTATTATTACTTGATCTGTAGATTAAGGTCTATGGTTTTGCATAAAAGGACTTTATCTGGCTGGAGTTTATTGCTGTTTCACATGTTACTTTCTCATGGGTGTCTGTAAGATCACAACACTGGAGTAGAGAGCATTAAAATTGTTCTTAACACACAGAAACTGAAATTTAAAACTGTTAAAAGAAAAATCTCAAACTATTGCATAGCCATAGATATATTACTCTATGCATCAATATTTCATACCTTTGTGCTTTGAACTTTTCAATGCGAAGCGCTGCTCGCTGTGACTCTAATGAATCCGGCCTCTGTGGTTCCCTCCGATCGTCACCAGAGGTCGCCATCATTGGAATACTGACTCTCACTCACACAATCCATTGCCCAGAAGCCCTGTACCTGGATCTGATCACGAGCCCAGCTGCACCTCATTACCTGAACTATTTAAGAGGCCATTTCACACTCACACTTTGCAAAGCCTTGTTTTTGCCATGGTTGACATTTCTGAGCATTCTGTTTTCTCTTGTGTGGATTATTGCTGCCTACCTCTGACCCTTTGCATTGTTTCATGGACTATTGGACTATGCTTGCCTTACTTCTCTGATTACTGTCTTATCTCCATTACCCTGTCTGCTGTTCATCAACACTGTTTGTACGACTACGATTGTTATTAATAAAAGTTGCAAATGTATCCTCATTCTGTCGACCCCTCATTACAGAAGACTTCACCACAACCTGATCCATCAGCTGTCGACTGTCTCACCTCTGAAGTTTCTGCTCAGGCTAGCGTGCATCAACAACAGCTAGCACATCTCACATCCCTCACGGAAGAGGTGGTCAAGACATTTACATTTAGACATTTACATTTAGTCATTTAGCAGACGCTTTTATCCAAAGCGACTTACAAATGAGAGTAGTAGAATCAATCAAATCAACCTGAGAACAACAGTATGTAAGTGCTGAGTGAAGTCACAGTTATGTCAGTAAAGTGCTCATAGCGAAAATTTTTTTTTTTTTTTTTTTTTTTAAATAAATACACAAATAGATAGGAGAAGAATATTAGTCAAGGTAAGTGCTACTACTACTGGGTCAAGTGCTGACGAAAAAGATACGTCTTTAGCATTTTTTTGAAAACGGCTAGAGACTCAGCTGCTCGATAGAGCGTGGTAGGTCATTCCACCAGCCAGGAACAGTCCCGGAGAAGGTCCGTGAGAGTGATTTTGTGCCCCTATGTGATGGCACCACAAGGCGCCGTTCACTTTGCAGAACGCAAGTTTCTGGAGGGCGCGTAAGTCTGAAGTAGTGAGTTAAGGTATAACGGTGCAGAGCCAGCGGTCGTTCTGTAGGCAAACATCAGAGCCTTGAATTGGATGCGAGCAGCTACTGGCAGCCAGTGCAGACTGACAAAGAGAGGAGTGACGTGCGCTCTCTTCGGTTCGTTGAAGACCAGTCTTGCTGCAGCATTCTGGATCAGTTGCAGAGGCTTGATAGTGCATGCTGGAAGGCCAGCCAAGAGAGCATTACAGTAGTCCAGTCTGGATAGAACAAGAGCTTGGACAAGAATTTGTGTGGAATGTTCCGCTAGGAAGGGTCTAATCTTCCTGATGTTGTACAAGGCAAATCTGCAGGACCGGGTCGTTGCTGCAACATGATCTGTGAAGGTTAGACAATCATCCATCACCACTCCAAGGTTTCTGGCTGTCCTGGAAGGAGTGATGGTTGAAGACCCAAGTTGAACTGAAAGGTTTGTGATGAAGTGTTGGGTTTGCACCGATCACAAGCAGTTCCGTTTTTGCAAGGTTGAGTTGGAGGTGGTGGTCCTTCATCCAGGCAGAAATGGCTGTCAGGCAGGCTGTGATGCGACCAGCAACCGTCGGATCATCTGGTTGGAATGAGAGGTAGAGTTGTGTGTCATCAGCATAACAGTGATAGGAGAAACCATGATCCTGAATTACCGATCCTAGTGATGACGTGTAGATGGAGAAGAGAAGTGGTCCAAGCACAGAGCCCTGAGGTACCCCAGTAGCAAGATGATGTGACTTGGACACCTCACCTCTCCAAGATACCCTGAAGGACCTACCTGAGAGGTAAGACTCGAACCACTGGAGCGCGGTTCCCGTGATGCCCTTCGACATGAGTGTAGACAGGAGGATCTGGTGGTTCACTGTGTCAAAGGCAGCAGACAGATCCAGCAAGATGAGTACTGATGATTTTGAAGATGCTCGTGCCA
Source organism: Megalobrama amblycephala (assembly GCF_018812025.1). Taxonomy (NCBI): domain Eukaryota; kingdom Metazoa; phylum Chordata; class Actinopteri; order Cypriniformes; family Xenocyprididae; genus Megalobrama; species Megalobrama amblycephala. Next base: position 47,756,286 of record NC_063060.1, on the reverse strand, counting down.
GTCTCAGGGCTTCAGTGACTGAGAGCAGGGCAGTCTCAGTTGAGTGGCCACTCTTGAAACCAGACTGGTGGTTGTCAAGGAGGTTGTTCTGTGTGAGATAAGTAGACAGTTGGTTGAATACAACTCTCTCAAGTGTCTTAGCAATGAAAGGAAGAAGGGATACTGGTCTGTAGTTTTCTAAAAGTGCTGGATTCAGAGTGGGTTTCTTAAGCAGTGGGGTAATCCTAGCCTGCTTAAAAGCTGTGGGAAATGTTCCAGTGTGAAGGGAGGAATTGATAATGTGAGTGAGTGCAGGTAGAATTGAGGAGGAGATGGCCTGAAGAAGATGAGTGGGGATAGGGTCTAGCGGACAGGTAGTGGGGTGATTGGAAAGAATGAGTTTGGAAACATCTGCCTCAGATAGCATGGAGAAGGAGGGGAGAATTTGTGTGTTTTCAATTAAGATGTTCTTGTCAGTGTGTGGTGTGGAGAATTGGCTGCTGATGGTTGTTATTTTATGTGTGAAGAAAGTGGCAAAGTCATCAGCTGTAAGAACTGATGTGGGAGGGAGGGGAGGAGGGCAAAGAAGAGAAGAGAAGGTTTTGAAAAGTGTCCGGGAGTCATTTGAGTTGTTAATTTTAGTGTGATAGTAGGAGGTTTTAGCATTGGAGACATTAGTAGAGAAAGAAGAAAGGAGTGACTGATATAAGCTAAGGTCAGTAGGATTTTTAGATTTGTGCCACTTCCTCTCTGCAGCCCTGAGTCTAGACCGATGCTCACGGAGAACATCAGAGAGCCAGGGAGCAGAGGGGGGTGGTGCGGGCTGGTCTGGTTAAAAGGGGGGCAGAAATCATCCAAGCAAGATGATAGAGTGGTGCAGAGAGTGTCAGTAGCAGTGTTAGTGTCCATTGATGAGAATTGGTTAGCGGGAGGAAGTGTGGATGAGACCGAAGAGGATAGATGGGATGGTGAGAGGGAGCGTAGGTTTCGCCGAAAAGTGACATGTGGTGGAGTGTGTGATGAGTTGGGGGTCAGGTTGAGTGTGAAAGTAATGAGAAAGTGGTCTGAGGTGTGTAGTGGAGTAACCAGTGTATTGTCTGTGGAGCCACAGCGTGTGTAGATGAGGTCCAATTGGTTACCTGATTTGTGGGTAGCTGAGGTAGCTACTCGCTTGAGATCAAATGAGGCAAGCAGCGTGTGGAAGTCAGCAGCCTGAGGTTTGTCTAGATGGATGTTGAAGTCACCAAGTACTAGCAGAGGAGTGCCATCCTCAGGGAAGGATGAGAGTAACACATCCAACTCCTCCAAGAAGTTACCTAGCTGACCTGGGGGACGATAAACAACTACAACATGAATTTTAGTAGGGTAGGTGATGGTAATTGCATGTGATTCAAATGAGCCATTTTCAGAGAGAGATGGTAAAGGATTGAACTTCCATTCATTGGACATAAGCAAACCAGTACCACCACCCCTCCCAGTCTGGCGTGGGGTGTGAGAGAAAGTGAAATTAGAGGAGAGGGCTGCTGGTGTGGCAGTGTCCTCTGGTTTGATCCATGTCTCAGTCAGAGCCATGAGATGGAGATCTGAATAAGTAGCAATAGCTGTGATGAAGTCTGCTTTGTTGACAGCAGACTGACAATTCCAGAGCCCAATCGAAATAGAAAACAATGTACTAGGTGACATGGGTAAAGAACGCAGGTTGTTATGGTTGCGCTGCCTACAGCGTGTAGCACGCGATTTACGAGTGTTAGTAATAGAGGGAATTTGGAAGCACATATCTAAAACAAGTCAAAAGACAGACAAGAACACACGGTATAAAGAGGAAAGAAAGAATAAAAAAAAAAGAGAAAAGAGCAATACTCAAGTGTCGTGTCGTTGCTTGGTGGAGTCGCACAGGTAGAGTCGCTGGTCTTGATTGCTACAGCATCTTCATCTACCCTCACCTGAGACATCTCCACCGCCTTCGAGTCTGCCATCTCTAGTCCCTGTTTCAAATCATTCTACGACAAGTCCTCGTCTAGATTACCCTGATAAGTTTGATGGTACACCAGGTAAATGTAGAGGCTTCTTACTTCAATGCTCATTGTTAGTTTCTCAGCAACCCTTGTGTATCCCACCGAAAGAGAGCCGTTTTGCCTTTGTTTGTTCTCTACTCACCAATAAAGCATTGGATTGGGCTGTTGCTGTGTGGGACCTCAGTTGGCCCATCTTTCCTTCTTTTGAGGATTTTTCTGAGACATTTCCGTGAGGTTTTTGACATACCCAGAGGAGGAGAGGGAGCTGGTGAACAGATTTTCACTTCGTCAAGGGGGATCTTCTGCTGCTGTGTTCGCTCTCAGATTCTGTACACTTGCAGCTCAGACTGAATGGCTTGATGCTCCTCTCAAACTGCACTTTAGCCAAGCTCTTAACATGGATCTGCAATCCAGGATGAGGGCAAAACCTTGGATTAACTCGTAGATCTCACCGTTCGCATTAACAATCTAATCCGGTCTAGGAGACCTAACAGATCGGTGTCTTGCCAATCATTCAGCTCACCTTCTCAAGAACATGAACCCATGCAAGTGGGACATACTCGTCTTTCCTCTCAGGAGAGAGATTGTCGTTTTCAGAGGAATCTGTCTTTATTGTGGTCAGCCAGGTCACATGAGGGTGTCCTTTCCAACAAGACCTTTATCTTTATTGTGGTCAGCCAGGTCACATGAGGGTGTCCTGTCCAACAAGACCCAAACAACACACTTCCACTACAGTGAGCGAATCTCTTCATTCCTCCAAATGTCTAAAAGTACGAGTTAACTCTCAACCAGTATGATAATTGAGGCGATTACTCTAATTGACTCTGAAGCCACTGGAAATTTCGTTGATACCAACTTTGCAAAAACTCATAACTTTCCCCTTGTTTCTTGTAAACTTTCCTGGCAGTGGCAGCATTAGAATGGAGACCTCTAGGTGCTGGATAGGTTCAATACATGACCACTGGCAACTGACTATTGGGACCATGCACACTGAGACAATTCGCTTCTACCTCATCCAAGCACCCTATAACCAAATCATCCTCGGACTCCCATGACTCCAGCTCTACGAACCACAGATCTCCTGGACAGAGGGTCAAGTCACTCGCTGGTCACCCAAATGCTTCTCTCAATGTCTCCAAGATTCCAAACCCGTGTCTCTTGAAACCACCACCGAGAAGGTAGATTCCAATCATCCTGTTGAGCTTCCTTCTCAGTATGCTGAAGCTTTTAGTAAACACAAGGCAACCCAGTTACCTCCTCACCGACCCAGTGACTGTGCCATAGATCTCCTTCCGGGTACTACACCACCTAAAGGCAGAATATTTCCCCTATCTCAACCTGAGAACGAAGCTATGAAATCTTATATTGAAGAGGAATTGGCCAAGGGTTTCATAGTTCCATCAACATCCCCCCACCTCTACTGGGTTTTTCTTTGTAATTAAAAAAGATGCAGGTCTTTGGCCATGTATTGATTATAGAGGTCTCAATGACATCACAGTCAAATTCCAATACCCCCTTCCTCTAGTACCCCCTGCACTCGAACAGCTAAATGGTTCACCAAACTTGACCTACGCAATGCCTACAATCTGATCCACATAGGGAGGGGGATGAGTGGTTTTATCCAGTGTTGGGTAAGTTACTTCAAAAAAGTAATTACTTATTACAAATTGCATCATCAATGCTGTATTTAAAATACTTTTTTAATTATTGTCTGAAAAGTAATTTAATTATTCAATAAGCAACTTACTAATTACTTCTTAAAATCCCTATAAACCTTGACCAGATAGAAACTTTTAATAATTTAGTCAAACATGGAAAAGTCTTTTATAACTTTTAAAATCATTTTAACTTTATTAAAACATATAGCCTACTATACTACTTTTATTTACTTTTATAATACTTACATTTCTTTTAGTAACGAATAGGGATGTCACTATACCAAAAATTTAGTAGTCTGTACCGATACCACCAAAAGTGCAAAATACTCTATACCACTGTAGAAATATATAAAAAAATAAAATAAAACAATGCTATATTTCATTGTTCCAGGTAGTTTTAATAGAAAAAATACCACAAATTGAATAATCAAATATAAAATAACTCTGCATATTCATAACTGTATAAATTACATATAGATTAATCCTTATTAAAGCTTTTCTTTTGTTGTTTATCATTTATAATACAAACAGATAATAGTAGACAGTAGCATATTTTAAAGGCTGCTGTAAGACCTAATGGATGGAGACAGTGCTGTTACACATGCTGTTCACATTCACACAACCATCGTAAATATACGCCAAAACGGTCATTTTGACATAACTGTGTTTGAAAGTTTGTGTAATAAACGGCGAAAAATTGACACTCGCGAGAGGTCAGAGAGCGCACGCTTTTTTTCTTCCTAGGACATAGCATACATTTTACCATCAAAAAAGTGAAGTTATTAGAATACTAACCCTTTAAACTTTGTGGTTGTAAAATTGTTTCATATGCTGGAATCTGACAAATCTTTGCTGTGAAACAAGACTAGTGAGAACAGACTAAATAATAGTGAGTATGTTTACATGGACAACAATATTCCGATATTAACACGATTAAGACAATACTCTGATTAAGAAACTACCATGTAAACAACGATTTTTGATTAATCTCTATTAATCGAAGTACACTCGATTGTACAATAGTATATTTCTGTTATTTCAAGTTATACCGAACTGAAGAAGACGTGAAGACGTTTGACTTCCTGTGTATATAATATGACAAATGTCGATAGTTTTATTAAATTAAATGGTGAAATGTTCATAAAGTGACGCTAAGAGCAGCTCTACAGATGAAGTTCATGTATGGTGAGTGAGACAGCAGACACTGAAATCATCGTGAGCTTAAAGTACAGATGAAATCAAAATCGACCCTATTTACATTGTTAGTGCATATTACTAGTCTTGTGGTGAACAATTAATCCATGCAAGGTAAAACACAGAAAAAATTGTTTGTCGCGGTTATCTTTAATCAAAATCAGAAAAGTTACTTCCGGTCTGGAATGGCGTTCCTTCCCAGATGACGTCAGTTTGACGGCTTGGGTTGAAAACGCTTAAACCACTTCCCTGCAACCGTTCGTCTGCTATGAGCGAGAGATGGAGAGGAGGAGCGCTAAAGTAAACTCTGCCCTCTATTCAATATTCCGTTTCACTTGGAAATATGTCACAACACTGGAGAAAAGTTGTTTGCAACTTCCGGTTCACGCAGACTTTAAGTATGTGTACTAGTAGACAATAGCAGTAATTTTTAGCTTTAATATTCGCAGACACTAGTCTGTATCGATATCTGATTGATTGTCCAGCCCTACTTTTGATTTATTCATCCAAAGAATTGCTAAATTCCATGACGTTCCGCTTTATACAGTAAGTTCTATTTGTGACTGGATTCTGTGGTTTCATCCGTGTTTTCTGCATTGTGGAAATCATTTGGCTCTGCATGGTATTTGCAGTATTAAAGAGAGTTCGTTTTGTGAGTTATTTATTGTTGTGTAATAAAGTTGTTTCCATTAGTGTAAGAAGGGTATGCAGTTAATAGAAGTCTGCTCTCTATACAGTCTACATAGTGCTTCATTGCCATTGAATAGAGACAGCAGCTGTTTCAGCTCCGCACCGGTATAGCGGTTTTAGAAAAATTCATATCGGTCTTGAAACCGGTATACCATATGAACAGGTATACCGCCCAGCACTAGTTACAGTGTGATTGAAGTTTATTTATTTAAGACAGCAGAGCTTATGTTTCATTCTTTATAGCAGTGCACCTTCTGGGGTTTCCCTATTGGTCACATTTTTTTTAATCTAGTTATATAAATAGATATGCAGAAATCTGCCTTTTCAACAGAGAATAAAGAATAGAGAGATCAAATAAATAGTTAAAAAGAAACAGTATCTTCAGCACACAGAACTAGTGTAACTGGGTTTCAAGCACAGACTGTAAAAAAATATGGACGTAGTGTCCGTGACGTCTCCCATAGAGTTCTGAACAGCAGTTTTGAAGCAAAAATGAGGCCGCTGCCATCTTAGCAGCGCGTCACTCCCGAATAACTGAGAATGGGCAAAAAGGCGGGACGTAGTTGGAGACTTGTTGCTGAAACCACGCCCTCCTAGCGCGACATGATCATGTTAGCAGGAGCTATCTATCTTAGATACTATCTAAAATATTAATAGAGATAACAATATCATTAGAAAATACTAAAGGTTTACTGTCAATCTACGTTTTTATTTTTTTTAAGACAACGTTATAGATGCTTCAACACCAGTAGGCTAAATAATTTGTGTGGGGTGTGCAAATAACAAAAAAAATCAAATGGGACTTCATACCTTTATAATGAAATAGAGATCACGAGATGAATCCAATCTGTGGAACTTGGGTAAAATGTCCATTGCAAAACAAAAAACAGTACTTTTTGTCCATGAAAGCGTTAAATCCATTAAATGTTTATATATTATCCATTGTTTGCATTACATATATTCAGAATTATTTGCTCTTCATCATCGTTCTTCAAGAAAGGATGCAATCTGAGCATCGTTTGTAATGTAAAACTCTATATGTATCTATATAGGTACCAGATATCTTTATCTCTCAAACTAATGAGCACGTGTCCAAAGTATAATTTTTCAAAATAATGCAGCAGTTTTAGTTGGATCCAAGCAGTGCTGTCGGAGTTGCATATCCTCATTGTAGTAAATCTCAGGAACAAAACTTTTAGCCAATGCCACGAGGATCCAACAACGTGTGTTCTGTTTATCTTCCGCATGCGAGCACATCTACACAGACGCACATCTGTCTCGACTATTAATGCAGCAATCCATATATTGTATAAAATAATCCAGAAAAAAGGCACAAATACGGCTGAGATGCCAAATTCAGCGGCTGAAATTAGCTGCTGAGGTAACATGACGGCTCACAGACAGCAGCGGCAATCCACCTGTCACTCAAGTGACCACGCCCTTAATTATGCAGAACTTGAAGGCTTAATATAATTTAAACGGATGAGTTATAAAAAAATTCACCCCCCTCAGAGTTGTCATGAAGGGAAAAATTAGCAGTATAGACCAAAACCACAATTTGAACCAGGTTGTAAACATGTTTTTTTCTACTGTAATCTTGGCTGTTTTACCATGATGGTCAATGAGATTCTGCTCCCTTTTGGAGCCTGTCCCTAGCGGCCAGTCGATGAATCGCAGTTTAAGTCACTTTCGTATTGGCTTCACGAGAAACTGGGGGAGGTTACCGCTTGGTTTCAAGACAGACTATTGGAAACTAAATGCTGCTGAAGCTCTTTAATAAGATGATCATCATAGATGTGAACTATTGTTATTTCTCTGTCTTCAGTCTGAGTGGATGCAGTATTACAGAGGAACAGTGTGTCATTCTGACTTCAGCTCTGAAATCAAACCCGTCACACCTGAGAGAGCTGAACCTGAGCGGGAATAAACTAGGAAACACAGGAGTGAAGCACTTATGTGACATACTGAAGGACTCACCCTGTAAACTGGAGAGATTGAGGTCAGTAACATTCTTCACATACAAGAATCAAAATGATTAAAATCACTTTAACAGTTTAAACTAAAACACTTTATACTCAATATCTCACAATGACTCTGAGTTGAAGTCTGAACTTGAATGGATTATATGCACGGTTACTTCCTGGTTGTCATTTAGCCACCTCGGGCATTTCCGGTGAACTGTTAGCTGTTGTACATTGACACAAAACCATCAATGTTTGACTTTTTAATGTTGTATTCATATTTTAATGCAGTTATCACATTTACCTAATTTGCCAATTAACCAGTTTTATTGATTGCAGTAAAGATGAAGCTATTGGGACCGTTTAGTAATGCCGTGACTGTAATTAGACGTACACGCATTTTTCCCCCCAGCACTTCAAATGTTATTTTTAATGTGATGACCACAAACACAATTTGTTCATCCTTCTGAGATTGTCCCCATTGTAAAACCAAACGTTTAAAAATGTAGGAAATTCAAAATTTGATAGAAAACACTTTTTTAAAAATAAAAAAGACAATAATTACCACTTTAACCAGTTAGTGGCAGCAAAGTAGTATTTATTTGCGCATATATCAGCCATTTCCTCTAATCGTTTTTCACTTCGTTTTTGACTAAATATTAAACATTATAAAATAACTAGGTCTAAAAATACATTTTGTCAATGTGAAGTATGAAGTACTCACAAAATCTAAAGAAAAACAATAACTTTTATTATGAATTAATTACACAGAAAGCGAGCACCGCGCTTTCCCTTTGTAATCACAGCAGATGTCAGTCAGTGCAGCGCAAGATCAATGATTTCAGCACACTTATAAAAACACACATTTTATTCAATTAATCTAACTAAAGTGCTCAATAAATATTCAATTTTTGAAGAGTTTTTGCACATAAAAGTGTGAAAACTGATGGTCGAATTTAGCCGAGGAGGAACACTGAGGTACGACTTTATTTATTTATTTCTATGCTGTCTTACATTTGAATAACTAAATCAATGCTATTCCTGACCATTTAAGTGACTATATTCTGATTATAAACTAAGTATTACACTATATGCTCAACACACCAGCAAATGACTCTCACCGGAAGTTTTCCAGCTGGCTTAATGCGGAAGTTCTAAAGAATGCTCCGTGCATATAGTCCATTAGTCCATTCCCAAACTTTAATTTTCTCATTTTTCGACCATTTTCAGGTTGCTTGTTGTGAATCATTCAGATCAAAGGCTTTCACAGCTGTACAGTTTTAGATAATTGAAATCTTGAAAGTGATGTTGATGTCTAACATGTTAAAGTTCTCTGTGTCTTTTGTTTTCCTCCATATTCAGTTGTCAGTTTTTACAACTAACTTTCAATACATTTGTACAAAGAACAAAATAAAATTCACTTTGAGGATTTATATTGTTCAGGTTTAACTGATTAATCATCTGAATGTTTTCATTCCTGTTCTAGACTCTCTTACTGCAGTGTAACAGAAAAAGGTTATAAAGCTCTGGCTTCAGCTCTGAGATCAAACCCTTCACACCTGATAGAGCTGGATCTCACAGGAAATGATCCTGGACAATCAGGAGTGAAGGAGCTCAGTGATTTACTACAGGATCCAAACTGTCAACTGAAGACACTGAGGTTAGATGAGATGAGATAATGAACAAAACTAGTTATATGCAGGCTAAATATTCATAACATATATATTATTCTAGTTGTAGCACTCTATACGTCCCTGTGTTTAGAGTGCCCTGGGTTCGTTTACTGGTTTTCTTTATGAACTTAATGCAGTAAACTTACAACATGTCAACTTAGACAGAAGAATAAATAATCAAATGTTCAAATAATCATTGGTTTCCTTTTACTTTAATTTTCACTTAATTTGAGAAATTGAATATTCAAAAAATGTATTATTCACACTATATGACTTTACAGGACCCACTTATAGTGTCTGTGCATATTTCACACTTTTACACCACTTTACATTAATTTTCTATCAGTTAATAAACTTCACTGGGCCCAGACTCTTGTAAATGTATTAAACTCAAAATAGTCCCAAAATAAATACGGTGCAGGCCTGAATGACGCTCGTGTGCGTTGGGGCATAAAAACAATATTGCCGCTTCACTCTTGATAGAGTCAACAGTGATGGGAAACAATGTGATTACTCAAGATTGTAGCTCATATCTAAGTCCAGCGAAAGGATCCACGTGTAGAGTCAAGGACAGAGAAAAACGGCTCTGCATCAGGTACAGACAAAACATCACTGTGCGGTCCCGATCTGGGAATCCAGTGATCCCAGGGGAGCTTTCAGGAATTCCTGGCTACCTGAAGCGCTGTCTGGATATGGGAATCCAGCGCGGCCGGAGGAGCTCAGTCTCCAGTTGTTCTGATCAGTTGAGAATAACAAGTGCGTCACAGTCCCGTGTCTGCATTACCCGCACACACACGATTACTAATGTGGCAGGAGTTCAACACTTTAACTTCTGTACGAAGTTACATAAACTCACTTCACTTAGTATAACTAAATTAACACCTTTATCCTAACTGAGGGTGCGTTCACACTTGTCATGTTTGGTTCGATTAAAACGAACCCTGGTGCGATTGCTCGGTTAGTGCGGTTCATTTGAACATATGTGAACGCTGCCATCCGAACCCTGGTGCGCACCAAACAAGCGGACCGAGACCGCTGAAAAGATGGGTCTCGGTCCGCTTCCAAACGAACTCTGGTGCGGTTCGAATGATATATGAACGCAACACGGACCAAAGACATGTAACCGAACCAAAAACAGGAAGACGAGAGCCTAAAAAGGACAGAATCCTTGTCGGTTTTTCTTGTCATAGTCGCGAGTTTGCCCATCACAGGTATCAGACACGCGCCTCCATGCAGCAGATCATTTGTGTGTGTGACGGATGGATTCCCGCCGGTGTTTTGACTACTTTACACATTTTATAAGCTCTTCACGAGTTCCCAGCTGGCCAAAATACCATCACATGCAGGCTACGCACACACAAGGAGCGCATTTACCTCAGCACACAGCATTGTTTTGGATGTTCGGTAAATTCCGTCTCAAAATAGGCAATACGTCATAAAATCCGACCAATCACGTTGTGAATGTATCCCTATGCCTTAAGGTTCGGTATCTTTTGGTTCGGTGATAAAAATGCCAATCTGGGGTGCGTTTCCCGAAGCGAACTATGGTCGCAAGTTCGGTCGTTACCAATAGAGTTCAATGGGACTTACGACCATGGTTCACCAACGATGCTTTCGGGAAACTCACCCCTGAACGCTAACCGGACCAGGAATAAATTTTTTTTTTTTTCTTCTTTGGTCCGGACCAAATGAACCAAACGAACCGAACTACAAGTGTGAACGCACCCTGAGTCACTCTCCGTGTCGTCTTCGTCCCCACTTCTCTCTCGCTCTCCTCCTGCCCCTGACCTCTGACCAATCGCACATCTCCAAACCGAACTGACATGTGAAAATACCCAATCAGAGCCTAAACTTTATACAGTTTCAACAATATAAAGTTATGTTTATAATATAATACTCATGAGGAGTACACATACAATATAAATTGAATAAACACAAAAACAATATAAAGATAAATCTTAATTAAAAATAAAAATATATTTTTTCAACAGGGATACATAGTTATACAATAAGCTGGATAATTTGTTGCATCAGAAACTAAATTTCTTCTAAATAACTCTATTAGATTTTTTCAAGTATTTATGTATTTATTTGTGTATTTAAATGTTCAAAAATAAAGTTATTTTAGAATAAAATCTAAATAACTAACTAGAGCTTGTCTTTAGAACAATAATTAAGTTTTTTATCTTATCAATCATGTTTGTAGTGCAACAGACATTTAGTTGAGAACTGAATTGACTCTTCTGCAGGTTTTTGAGTGCTGCTGCAGATGAAGCCTGTCAGTATGTGGAGAGAGTTGTGGGGTGAAAACCCATTACTCCAGAGAGAGCTGAAACTGAGTGGACATAAACTAGGAGACACACGAGTGAATCAGATCGCTGCTCTGCTGCAGGATAAATACTGCCGACTCAACACACTGACGTGAGTATTGTTCATTTATTTAAAATATTACAGTACTTTTTATTTTAATGTTACTGTAGCTGATAATAATATTTCCTCACAGTATTTGAGTCAGAGCAGTTTTTCTCAGCCTCAACAATGTAAAGTAACAAAATTAAACTGTTCAATCAAAAACACACAATTAAAGAGTTACCCTCAAGCTTTAAATATTTGACTAAGACAGTTTGATCATGGGTCAATAATTATTTCAGTTTCTGTAGAGGGAGAACAATGATTTTCTTCCAGACCTTAGAAAACTCTTCAAATAAGTGATAGATTGAATCAGCTGCTCTATAAACACAGAGATGTCTTTCCTAACTTTCACAGGTTAATTCTGTGTAAATTAAATATAAGTGTGTATAAATTGATGCTCTTTTTGAACATGACTGCTGAATGTGATCATGTTTACTGATTGCTGGTGTGTAACAAAGATTTTTTGTGAAATCAGAACTGTTCATAACTGCTTTCAATTTAATGTTTGTATTTCACAAAATGTAAAAGGTCTAATTTTACAGTAACTTTTGAACAAGTGCATTTTAAAAATCTGTGATCAGTATCTGCCTGTAATAAGATCCACTGAAGGCAAGTTCAGTAAAAGTAAAAGTAAAAGAAAAAAGAAAAGGGAGTGAAAGTTGGATGGCTTGAATGAGCTGCTTGTCTGTTCTTCTTGTTACTCCATGGTTACTCTTTTTTTCTGCTTACGGTCACTGCTGACTAGTTCACTCCTGGGATATGACTATTTAAACTTAGGTGTTTGTCCCACTTCTGAGAGAATTTTTGGCCAATCAGATATTGTCCTGTTTCAAAACGTGGCTTTTCTCTGCTCCAATCATACATAGGTGTTACCTCCGGTCTCTGCTTTAGCAGACAGTACCATTTTAAACATAATTTCTATTAAATAGAATATGATACATTTTACACAGTTTTCATTCAAGCCATGATTTAGACATACATTAGAGATTTAAATTCATTCCATATAAGGCATACTTTCAATCAGTCATTCAAAAGTTATCACATTTACATGAATTGTGGGTGTTCTAAAGCATAACTGGTTACAGGTAGTATGTGTGGACATGATATAAAATGTATAGTCTGGCTATCACCAGACCAAGCTCAATTTAAAATTGAACATTGGTCTGGAGAGTCTGTATGGATTTTCTGCTGCACAAGAGGCGTGATCAACGAGCATTAGTCACGCAATTGGATAGTCCTTCAACCAATCAGATCAACGATCCGGGTGACGTACTTTGCAGAGCGATGAGAAAACTCCAGTGTGTCTCAGCTCCCTAGTTCAGTAGTCAGGGCACTGATCAGGGAATCCGCCACATTTCACTTTCATTTTCATATACTGATTCACGACCTAGGGAGCTGATTGAGACGCAGGTTTAGTCTGTAGCATTGATCCGCGGTTTGCAGAAGCAGCATTGGCATCGCGCGATTTTTGCAGGTTGTGCCAAAAACATGAAAGTGAGTGGTATTTACACCCAGTCGAGCGATTTGTTTGCTCAACTAAATAAGTCATTCAGCATCGTCGAGAGGTTAAAAGGCGACTCTGATACTGTTCTGGTTCAGTGTAAATGAACGCGGAATATAGCCGCCCTAAACTACATCATTGTCATGACAACCAAAAAGAATTCCAGTCAGCTCAGGCGGCGCGAGATTCAAGAAGCAGGGAGACGAAACATATAGAGCAAATAATAAAAATATTGTCTACCAACAAGGGGCATTGAAGTAAAAGAGTCCTGTACTCACCCCGTGTAGCAAACCACCAAAATAACAGCAGAGAATCGTCATGCGTCATCAATTGGCTTTCGCCGTTTGTAATCTTCCTATGAAGAGACTGTCGGATCAGCGCTCTGCTACATTTCTCTCAGATAAGGTAAATGCTTAACACAGTCGGCGTCACTATGATTGTGCATTGCTATTTTGGAGTGACGGGTAGATCAGATTGAGTTTGAAAACTGCTTGCCGTCGCTTCTCTATCGTCATCGTGTTACCCGCCAATAGCGAGCAAGGTGGATAAGCCAGTCTGTGATTGGTTCCCGCAAAAATGTAAGAGATGCAGCAGAATTGAATGTACGGGTTTCCAGACTGAGTTGCCGGGCGAAATCAAATCGCCGGCAGATCAGGCTGGGTTTACCCAGACTATAAAATGTATGTAGTTAAAAGATATTTGATAAGTCCATTTCAAATTGTTTGGAACAATTTTGATGCAGTTTTAGTTGTAGAAGTGTCTTTGTTGGTTTTTTCTGTAAGGTTAGGTCACTAAGAGAAACAAAAGAGGTCTGCATTGTCTCTCTGTCTCTTTTGATCTGGAGATCAAAGACACTTTATCTTCTTGGTGACCATTTGGTTTGTCACAAATAGCTTGAGCTTGTCACCTCTCCTTCTGTCAGGAAGCATAGGTGTCATAAATGTACCGAGCAGGGGTTTTTTGTAGACGGGCTGGAGCCGAAAATGATATTCTCTGACCTTGGGTTTTTTGGAATTATGTTTTGAAAGAATCATCTGAATGATTCATTTGTCTGGTTCGTCCACGGTTCCCACACGCTGCATCTGCATCTGAAGAAAGATTCAGAAATGGTTTTAGTTAAAGGATTAGAAAGCTTTCTAAAACTAGAAAGATTAGAAAGCTATAAAAGCTTCCCTAAAAAAAGAATGTTTTTAAACTGGATTTAAAAATGTGCAAGGATTCTGCATTTCGTATCTCTACAGGCAAGGAATTCCAGAGTTTAGGTGGAAGATTTGAAAAAGCCCTATCACCCATAGATCTCAGGCGAGTTAAAAGACCAGCATTTCGAACTGGGGTGTAGGGTGTCAATAGTTCAGCTAAATATTGAGGTGCCAAATGATTTAATGCTTTGTAAGTCAGTAGTAAAACTTTAAAATCAATACTGAATTTAACTGGCAGCCAGTGCAGTGATTTAAGAATAGGCGTGATATGCTCTCTTGCACGGATTCTAGTCAAGATGCGTGCAGCAGAATTTTGTACCAACTGTAATTTGTTGAGAGTAATCTTGGGAATTCCAGCCAGCAAATAGTTACAGTAGTCAATACAAGAAAAGACAAATGTGTTAATTAGCTTTTCTGCAACAGTAAAAGTTAACATTGTGTGCAATCTGTCAATATTTCTGAGGTGAAAGAAAGATACTTTAACAGTGTTTCTAACCTGTAAGCCGAACGTTAGGTTGGGATCAAATATCACCCCCAGATTTTTTAATTTGTCTTTAAACTGTACAATGGAGTCATCCTGATGTGGTGAACCAATAACAATGAGTTCGGTCTTATCACTGTTAAGGCAGAGAAAGTTGTCAGACATCCACTTCTTTACCTCAGAGATACTTTGAGACAGAGTAGAGATATCAACATTTACATCTGATTTTGAATGTACATATATCTGTGTGTCATCAGCATAAAAATGAAAGTTAAGACCAAGCGACCTTAAAAGCTGACCAATGGGAAATATATACAGACTAAATAGTAATGGACCAAGTATTGATCCTTGAGGAACACCTGATTTCATAACTCCTACTTCAGATCTTGAACCCCCAATGCAACAAATTGTTTACGGTCAGAGAGATAAGACTTGAACCAGTTCAGAGCAATCTCAGAAACACCAAAAACATACTCAAGACGTGAGAGTAAAGTACAATGATCAGTGGTATCGAATGCTGCTCTGAGATCAAGTAGAATCAATATACAGGTCCTTCTCAAAAAATTAGCATATTGTGATAAAGTTCATTATTTTCCATAATGTAATGATAAAAATTAAACTTTCATATATTTTAGATTCATTGCACACCAACTGAAATATTTCAGGTCTTTTATTGTTTTAATACTGATGATTTTGGCATACAGCTCAAAAAATTAGCATATTTCATCCGACCAATAAAAGAAAAGTGTTTTTAAAACAAAAAAAAGTCAACCTTCAAATAATTATGTTCAGTTATGCACTCAATACTTGGTCGGGAATCCTTTTGCAGAAATGACTGCTTCAATGCGGCGTGGCATGGAGGCAATCAGCCTGTGGCACTGCTGAGGTGTTATGGAGGCCCAGGATGCTTCGATAGCGGCCTTAAGCTCATCCAGAGTGTTGGGTCTTGCGTCTCTCAACTTTCTCTTCACAATATCCCACAGATTCTCTATGGGGTTCAGGTCAGGAGAGTTGGCAGGCCAATTGAGCACAATAATACCATGGTCAGTAAACCATTTACCAGTGGTTTTGGCACTGTGAGCAGGTGCCAGGTCGTGCTGAAAAAACGAAATCTTCATCTCCATAAAGCTTTTCAGCAGATGGAAGCATGAAGTGCTCCAAAATCTCCTGATAGCTAGCTGCATTGACCCTGCCCTTGATAAAACACAGTGGACCAACAAAAGCAGCTGACATGGCACCCCAGACCATCACTGACTGTGGGTACTTGACACTGGACTTCAGGCATTTTGGCATTTCCTTCTCCCCAGTCTTCCTCCAGACTCTGGCACCTTGATTTCCGAATGACATGCAAAATTTGCTTTCATCCGAAAAAAGTACTTTGGACCACTGAGCAACAGTCCAGTGCTGCTTCTCTGTAGCCCAGGTCAGGCGCTTCTGCCGCTGTTTCTGGTTCAAAAGTCGCTTGACCTGGGGAATGCGGCACCTGTCCACCTGTCTGACTCAGTCCACTGCTTCCGCAGGTCCCCCAAGGTCTGGAATCGGTCCTTCTCCACAATCTTCCTCAGGGTCCGGTCACCTCTTCTCGTTGTGCAGCGTTTTTTGCCACACTTTTTCCTTCCCACAGACTTCCCACTGAGGTGCCTTGATACAGCACTCTGGGAACAGCCTATTCATTCAGAAATTTCTTTCTGTGTCTTACCCTCTCGCTTGAGGGTGTCAATGATGGCCTTCTGGTTGGCAGTCTTACCCATGATTGCGGTTTTGAGTAATGAACCAGGCTGGGAGTTTTTAAAAGCCTCAGGAATCTTTTGCAGGTGTTTAGAGTTAATTAGTTGATTCAGATGATTAGGTTAATAGCTCGTTTAGAGAACCTTTTCGTGATATGCTAATTTTTTGAGATAGGAATTTTGGGTTTTCATGAGCTGTATGCCAAAATCATCAGTATTAAAACAATAAAAGACTTGAAATATTTCAGTTGGTGTGCAATGAATCTAAAATATATGAAAGTTTAATTTTTATCATTACATTATGGAAAATAATGAACTTTATCACAATATGCTAATTTTTTTAGAAGGACCTGTAGATATATAACCAGAATCTGAGGCAATTAATAAATCATTTAAATTGTGCAACTTACGGAAACCAGACTGAAGGGGCTCAAATAGCTTGTTCACAGTCAGGTGAGCTCTTAATTGAGAAGCCACAACTTGTTCTAAGATTTTAGAAAGAAAAGGAAGGTTGGAGATGGGTCAAAAATGTTTAAGGTTCTCAAAATCAGCGTTATTTGTCTTTGGCACTGGGGTAACAGCAGCAATTTTAAGTGCAGTTGGCACCAGACCAGTCAGAGAATCATTGAATCATTGAATCATTGACTATACTCAGTACAGCAGGACAGAGAGATTCAAAACATGACCTACACAAGTTGGTATGGGGTCAACAACAGAAGTGGTTGCTTTCATACTTGAGATAATGTTACACAGAGACTGTGAGTCCAAAGTAGGAAAGTTGGAAAGTGGAACAGCAGTAAATACATAACCATTCGATGTGTGAACAGGTGACACTTGTACAGTGGCAATATGATTTCGTATGCCCTCAATCTTGCTGCTGAAGAACTGTAAAACCTGTTGCACAGATGAGCTGAAGCTGGCACACTGGACATATTATTCCTATTTAGGAGTTTGTTTATTGATAGAACTTTGGGTTGTTTTGCTGACTTGCTATCATTTGTGAGAAATAATCTGACCTAGCAGATAAAATTTGTCCCTTATACTCAACCAGACTGTCTTTCCAGGCCTGGTGGTGGACAGTTAAGCTAGACATACGCCATCTATGCTCAATTTACGGCAATGAGCTTTGTAGGATCGTAGTTCATCAGTGTACCAGGGTGCATTTCATACAAATGAGACAGATCAAGACTTTAAAGGAGCAAATCTGTCCAAACCAGTAGATAAAATAGAGTATAAGCCAGTTACTTTGTCATTCAACTCCTCAGATAGTAGTCCACAATCAGATGAAGAATTATTATAATCAGAAAACTCGAGAGGCTCAATGGATCTCCATTTACAATAGTTTATAGTGCGTGGAACAGTTTTGTTTGTAACAGGACAGTCCATATCGAAGAAAATCACCCGATGGTCAGATAATCCTAATTCTGTGATACACAGGTGAGAAATAAGCGATCCATTTAAGATGACAAGATGTAAAATGTGTCCTTTATTGTGAGTGGGAGAATCCACGAGTTGATGTAGCTCGAAGCACTCCAATAACGATGCAAAATCTCTTGTGGTTGAACAGACAATATTGTCCATGTGAATGTTAAAATCCCTCACAATGAGGACTCTCTCGAATTTAAGGATCAACAAAGATAGCATATCAGCAAAATCTGTTCTAAAATCCTTATTTCTCTTTGGAGGCCTGTAGATAGTTGCTCTAACAGTAGATATCGGTGCACAAATACTCAGAACAAGACTTTCAAAAGACTAAAACTGAGGAACAGCCACCGGACACAGGTTTTGTGGATGTTTATACAGCACAATGATGCCACCCACCAGAGGATCGCGGTGAATCACATAATCCGTAGCCGTTTGGGGTCAGTTCATTAAAAAGAAGGCCATCAGATTCCTTATGCCAGGTTTCTGTTAAGCATATAATGTCCAGGTTGTAGTCTGTAATTATATCTGCCAAAAACGAAGCCTTGTTATTTATAGACCGTACGTTTATAAGCATCGATTTCAGCAGACACGTAGAAGCCGGTGAGTCTGACGATGTCTCATTTTGCGATTTAATATATTCATATCTGATTCACCACGTGATATAGTTCAGATGTGTGTGTAGAAATGATGCTTTGTGACTGCAGAACTTTTAGAGATGTTTAAAATTGTGCAAAACAATCCTGCACCCTGTTGAGGCCCTGTTATAAAACACATGCAGACAGTATTACTGTAATTTAACATGAATAGATAGTATGTTCCTACATTGAAACCGTTAACAATTTATTTATTTTTTTAAAATATGAAACTACATTTTCTTTAATGCTTACAAACACGTATTGTACAGTACAGAGAAATTTCATAAGCAAGAGCGGATCATCAGTCACGAGTCGGATCAAGAATAATTTATTTTTAGACATGTGTCAAATAACTTGAATGCCCCCAATATTAAATATTAAATTTTTTTTAAAGTAACGCAATAGTTACTTTCCCTGGTAATTAGTTACTTTTATAATGATGTAACTCAGTTACTAACTCCGTTACTATTTGTGAGAAGTAACTAGTAACTATAACTAATTACTTTTTTAAAGTAACGTGCCCAACACTGCTTTTCACTAAATCTTCTTTTATTAAACACAATGTGTATTTAGAGATTGTAAATTACACTCTAAAATGACTTAATAATCGATTCATGTACAGTATAAGATTTTCTTACATTAATAATGAAAATAGTCCATTAAATGTTCATTTCTCTATTGTTTCTATATTGGTCCTATATATTAATCTAGAGTGATAAATTCACTTATTTTTGGGAGTGAGGACGGATCCAGACATGGATTGTAACTAGTATCCTCAAATGCTCCTGTCTTGGTTTGTTCGTTTCTATCATTAAGTTTCCATGTTTTTGCTGGTTTATTAGTGACTGTATGACATTTATTCATGATTCATTTAACTCACACATGAACTGAACATGGATTTGAGTCATTTTCTCTTTCTGTCTTCAGTCTGTTTGGATGCAGTATTACAGAGGAACAGTGTGTCATCCTGACTTCAGCTCTGAAATCAAACCCGTCACACCTGAGAGAGCTGAACCTGAGCGGGAATGAACTAGGAGACTCTGGAGTGAAAAACCTCAGTGATCTACTGATGAACCCACAATTCAAGCTGGAGAAACTACAGTTAGTATCATTATACTGTATTTACTGTTTAGTTTAGTTTAAGTCAACAGGGCACAAGTCACATCATTTGTAGCGCTGCATCTTCACCTCAAGAAAGATTCAGAAATGGTTTTAGTTAAAGGATTAGTTCACTTTCAAATGAAAATTAGCCCAAGCTTTACTCACCCTCAAGCCATCTTATGTGCATATGACTTTCTTCTTTCTGATGAACATAATCAGAGAAATATTCATAAATATCCTGACAGATCCAAGCTTTATAATGGCAGTGAACAGGATCAGTGAGTATGAGCTGAAGAAAGTGTCTCCATCCACATCCATCCATCATAAACGTACTCCACACGACTCCGGGGGGTTAATAAAGGCCTTCGGAAGTGAAGCGATGTGTTTGTGTAAAAAAATATCCATATTTAACAAGTTATGAAATCAAATATCGAGCTTCCACCAGATTCAAGTTATGAAGAAAGTGTAAACTTGTGTCACGTAAGTTACTCTTTTTCTGTAAGTTGAATAGGGAAGGCATAGGATGTAACGTAAGTTTTGTGAACTGCGAGAGTTTTACTTTCTTTGTACGTTGAATAGGGAAGGCGGTCTAGTGGAAGCTACATATTTTACTTCATAACTTGTTTAAGTATAGATATTTTTTACACAAACACATCGTTTCTCTTCAGAAGGCCTTTATTAACCCCATGGAGTAAGATGACCAGATTCCTGAAATAGAAACCAGGGATATTTCCTATTTGAGTGGCCAAATATCACAGATAGTTTGATGATTAGGATTTTTGGTCTGGTTTTAATACAATTCACCAACAACTATGACACTATTAATAGTAACCATTGTAAAAGCAGTTCAAAACAATATGCCTGTTATAACAAAAGTATGACTTTACAAAACACTTTACAAAAAATAAAAATATAAGAAGATGAGATAAATAAAATGGCATTTAACAAATATTTGTTTTCATTTTCACAATCTGTTTTTTTTTTAAACTATTATTTTGCATTTTAGACACATTTTAAGCACCAAGTATATTATTATTTACTTTATTATTACTATTTAATATATTCATATCTGATTCTACCTTTTAAAATTGTGCAAAACAATCCCGCACCCTGTTGAGGTCCTGTTATAAAACACATACAAACAGTATTACTGTAATTTAACATGAATAGTTAGTATGTTCCTACATTGAAACAGTTAACAATGTTTTTTGTTTTGTTTTGTTTTATAATTGATAATGACGCTCTGCTCTGGTCCAGGTTAAGTTATTCATGAAGTAGAAATATAATTAAACTTTGAAGCATTTTAAACTTTGTGGCTGTAAAATAGTTTCATATGCTGGAATCTGACAAATCTTTGCTGTGAAACAAGACAGAAGTGAGAACAGACTAATGGTACTTTTCACCAGTGATGGGAATAACGCCGTTACTTTTTTCAGTAACGAGTAATCATCAAACTAATTACTTTTTCTCCCGTTACAATGCCGTTACCGTTACTGACAAAAAAAATGCCGCGTTAGCCTACTATAATTGAGCTGACTGAAGCGGTTTTCATCCGAGTAGGCTCTCTCTCAGCCATAAGACCTGCAAAGTTTTTTCTCTGGTGTGTGCTGCGGTTAGTCATAAACAAATATAATTTTAAAATGAAAATAATAATGAACTGTCACGATCACCATCTGTTCCTGTCATGTTCCTGTCAGTTCCCGGACTACACTTCCCACAATCCTCTCTGCCAGTCACATGTTCACTCCACACCAATCACCTGTTGCCACATACAGCCTAGCACACCATCACTAATCACCACACCCAGCTGCAGATCATTATCAGGACTATAAAGGACTTCCACTCACACCACCTCACCGCGAAGTCTTGATTACCTTGTGTGTCATTTCTGAGCGTTTATTCCCTGTCTGTTCTGCCTGTTACCCTGTTTATCCCTGTCTGCCACCTGCCTCGACCTCTTGCTTGTATACCGACCTGTGAGTGATATCTGCCTGTCCTGATCATTGCCTGTTCCTTGACCACGATTCTGCCTGTTCCTTGCTGTTCCTGTTCGCTCCTGATTGACCCTGCCTGTACGACCACTCTCACTTTAATAAAAGCTGCAAATGGATCTTAACATGAGTCCCGCTTCGTTACAGAAGACTTCGCCACTACCACGATCCAGCAGCTTTCCCGGAGTTCAGTTGTACGGTATGGACATTGATCAGTTGTTATTGTGGAGTACGCAGGGCACGCGATAGTTAGAGGATTATGTGCAGGAATATCTGGACATTGCTTACCTCTCTGATCTTCCGGACTGTGCACTGATTGACTTCTTCTGTGACGGCGTCAACCAACCTCTCCAAAATCAACTAAGATGAGAGGGACCGCGTTCGTCACTCAGCAGCTTTATGGACTATGCATTGTTGACTGTTGGCTCTCCGTTTACTGTGGGTGTCGCGGAGGAATGCGACACCATGGTGAATCCCGTAATGGCCGCCGCGCCAGGTAACACACACAAAATGGCGGCTACCATCACAACGCTTCGCTCTCAAACCAGTCGGCCGCTTCGCTCTCAAGCCCGGTGGCCGCTTCGCTCTCAAGCCCGCCGGCCCCTTCGCACTCAAGCCCGGCGGTCGCTTCGCACTCAAGCTCGCCGGTTGCAACGCTCTCAAGCTCGGCGGTTACAACGCTCTCAAGCTCGCCGGTTGCAACGCTCTCAAGCTCGCCGGTTGCAACGCTCTCAAGTTCGCCGGTTGCAACGCTCTCAAGTTCGCCGGTTGCAACGCACTCAAGTTCGCCAATTGCAACGCACTCAAGTTCGCCGGTTGCTATGGACCCAAGCGCCCTGGACGCGCTGGACAAGATGGCTGCTTTCCCAGTGCCCACGGGCAAGATGGCCGCCCCTGCAGTGCTCAAGGATGTGAGGGGCGTTCAAGCCATTGAGTCCGCTCCAGAACCCGCTTCAGCCAGTGAGTCTGCTCCTGAACACGCTCCAACCGGTGAACCATCGCCTCATCCTCGGAAGAGGAGGAGGAGGAGGAAGAGGAAGGCTCATTCTATTCTTCCCCTTCTTACACCCAAGCTCCTCGCTCTGCCGGCGCCACCTGTGCTTCTTGCCCTGCCGGCGCCACCTGTGCTTCTTGCCCTGCCGGCGCCATCCACGCTTCTAGCCCTGCCGGCGCCATCCACGCTTCCAGCCCTGCCAGCGCCGCTCAAACTCCTTGCGATGCCAGCGCCACTCAGGAGTCTTGCCCTGACGGCTTCACCCACACGCCTGGCCCTGCCGCCGCCACCCGAACTCCTTGCCCACGAACCTGCGACGGGCCCCGCTGAAATCCCCAAGAACTTTTTTGGGGGGGCAGTATACCTAGGGGTGGGGAGTTTGTGGGTGGGAACCCTGCACGGCCGCGGTCATCAGCGGCCCCTGAACTGCCCAGACCACCTGACCCGCCGTGGTCGCCAGAGACTCTTGACCTGCCATGGCCGCCCAAGCCACCTGAACTGCCGTGGCCGCCCGAGCCACCTGACCTGCCGTGGCCGCCCTTGCCACCTGAACTGCCGTGGCCGCCCTTGCCACCTGAACTGCCGTGGCCGCCCTTGCCACCTGACCTGCCGTGGCCGCCTGAGCCACCTGACCTGCCGTGGCCGCCTGAGCCACCTGACCTGCCGTTGCTGCCCGTAGCACCTGACCCGCCATGGTGGCCGAGTTCCTGGAACCTGCATTGGGGACCCTGTTCATGTCTGCATACCAGTCCCCAATGCACCCACCCCCCTCCCTAGCTGTTCCATTTACGTCGCGAGGACGTGCCTTCCGGGAGGGGGGCGTTATGTCACGATCACCATCTGTTCCTGTCATGTTCCTGTCAGTTCCCGGACTACACTTCCCACAATCCTCTCTGCCAGTCACATGTTCACTCCACACCAATCACCTGTTGCCACATACAGCCTAGCACACCATCACTAATCACCACACCCAGCTGCAGATCATTATCAGGACTATAAAGGACTTCCACTCACACCACCTCACCGCGAAGTCTTGATTACCTTGTGTGTCATTTCTGAGCGTTTATTCCCTGTCTGTTCTGCCTGTTACCCTGTTTATCCCTGTCTGCCACCTGCCTCGACCTCTTGCTTTTATACCGACCTGTGAGTGATATCTGCCTGTCCTGATCATTGCCTGTTCCTTGACCACGATTCTGCCTGTTCCTTGCTGTTCCTGTTCGCTCCTGATTGACCCTGCCTGTACGACCACTCTCACTTTAATAAAAGCTGCAAATGGATCTTACCATGAGTCCCGCTTCGTTACATGAACGATGCTCTGTGTGTGTGTCTGTGAGCATGCGAGCGGAGCGCGATCTCAAACCAGAATACCCTTTGTGACATGCAGGATTGAAAATATGTGAAATAAGTTTTTCTAGTCAACTATTCATTTAAGCCATTAGTTGACTGGTCACAGTTATATTAATTTAATTTTTTAAATACTGGGATAAACCATAATAATGAGCGTTTATGTAATATAGACTATAGCACTCAACCGCACGTATAAAGCTTGCCATAAAGAAACGGCAAAAGTAATAATTATGAATGTGATGAAACACAGCAAGGAGATTTTAATTGTTTATTAATAAAGTAATGTTTTCTGAATTAGTGTCGGCTGTGAAGATGAAGTTGACATTGCTGACTCTCATGATCTCCATGGACGCGCTTAGAGAGAAAATGCACATTTAATTCGGATTAGGCTACATAATCAGAGTAGCCTATTTCTTTTCGTTTTTAGATATGTCAAGCTTTCTGTAGATATATTTCTCATGTCTGCGAGGCAAGCAGCCTATACGCCAGTGATCGCGCCCACGCCTGCCATGATTATATTGCCTGCTATATTTGCTTCTTTATTAAATCCAGGCAATCGGTTGATGAAACATTGATTCAAATTAAGATACAATTTTTACAAAACGAAATTCACTTTAAAGAAAGGCTTTCTATAAAACAAAACTTAATGAAGTGGTCAAAATCATGTCTGATCCACTCCATGACTCCCGATATATTGCGCATCTTATGATGCATCTTACTCATGCTGTTCACTTTTCATAATCAAGTAAATTAATTTAAAACATAACATAGCCCTATTTAAACATAAATATGAAACTACATTTTCTTTAATGCTTACAAACACGTATTGTACAGTACAGAGAAATTTCATAAGCAAGAGCGGATCATCAGTCACGAGTCGGATCAAGAATAATTTATTCTTAGACATATTTAATATTGGGGGCATTCAAGTTATTTGACATATTTAAAAAATTTTTTTAAAGTAACGCAATAGTTACTTTCCCTGGTAATTAGTTACTTTTATAATGATGTAACTCAGTTACTAACTCCGTTACTATTTGTGAGAAGTAACTAGTAACTATAACTAATTACTTTTTTAAAGTAACGTGCCCAACACTGCTTTTCACAAAATCTTCTTTTATTAAACAAAATGTGTATTTAGAGATTGTAAATTACACTCTAAAATGACTTAATAATCGGTTCATGTACAGTATAAGATTTTCTTACATTAATAATAAAAATAGTCCATTTAAATGTTCATTTTTCTATTGTTTCTGTATTGATCCTATATATTAATCTACAGTGATAAATTCACTTATTTTTGGGAGTGAGGACGGATCCAGACTTGGATTGTAACTAGTATCCTCAAATGCTCCTGTCTTGATTTGTTCGTTTCTATCATTAAGTTTCCATGTTTTTGCTGGTTTATTAGTGACTGTATGACATTTATTCATGATTCATTTAACTCACACATGAACTGAACATGGATTTGAGTCATTTTCTCTTTCTGTCTTCAGTCTGATTGGATGCAGGATTACAGAGGAACAGTGTGTCATCCTGACTTCAGCTCTGAAATCAAACCCGTCACACCTGAGAGAGCTGGACCTGAGCGGGAATGAACTAGGAGACTCTGGAGTGAAAAACCTCATTGATCTACTGATGAACCCACAATTCAAGCTGGAGAAACTACAGTTAGTATCATTATACTGTATTTACTGTTTAGTTTATTTTAAGTCAACAGGGCACAATCACATCATTTGTAGCGCTGCATCTCCATCTGAAGAAAGATTCAGAGATGGTTTTAGTTAAAGGATTAGTTCACCATTGACTTTCATTGATGAATGTTCAGATGAGTCAAAACTGTTCAAACTCCAACTGTCAAAATTCAAATTTAAACAAATCGAAACCCATTAGACTCAATTAAACTGACATTCTGTGTGCTATTTCTAATCCACTGAAACTAATTGACCCTTCGCTAAGCCACGCCCGAAAACCGCCACAGGCCAATCGTGGTTTAGCAACCGTTACTAGGCGCGGGAGGTCTGTCAAGCTTTCAAGTGAGGGAACATGCCGAAGCGTTGTGCTTATGGATTGTGTTAACCTGATACCTGGTATCCTAAAAGTTTGGACGGGGTGGTGGATTTTTTTTTTCCCTTCCCGACACCTAAAACCCAAGTGGAGAAATGCCGGTGTTCTGACAATTTGTGCTACCCTGTCAGATTTTGCTACCTCCCATTGAATCAGTAGGTAACGTTAGCAAAATCTGACAAAATCCGAAAAATGCTAACGTTACCTTTTAGATTGTGTTTCCAGTGTGATATTAACGTGGTCTATGGCTTTATTAACATCTACACCTACCCCAACCCTGAACCTACCCTTATAATAATGCATATACAGTAATTTTGTGTTATTTATCAAGACAACAATGATGTAATATTGATGTATGCATATGCAGTAAGCCCGGGTAGGACAATCTGACAAGTAGGTTAGCTAGCTAGCTAACTCAGCACATCATTGCTTGGAAATAATGACGGTTCTTTGTTAATAATGCATATATTTGAACGTGAAATAAAATGATTAAAGGCAAGACGGAGTTATGTTAGCCTGGCATGCTAAAAATATAAGCGGGAGAATGTTATCATTGCAAAGTGGTCAGGCTAACGTCTTGTGTTTATTCCACAAGACTTATGGATAAGCTGTTTGATTTATAATTATTAGGTTATTTTCACAAATTTCACTTAACCTGCTGTGGATGAACAAAGCTTTTTCTCAATAAATTGTGTTTCCCATTTGAAATGTCAGCGTATGAGGCGGCTGCTGCTCGCGCTGGGAGCTTTAGCTTCAATTTTGATCAAATTATTTTCTAATCGGTTGCATATTATGTCGTGGATATATCCCTTGAATGCATACTGCAGTCCCTTTTGTCTTGCTCTCTCAGATATTTCACCTGTTTGCCAAAAATGACTAATTATCTCCTTGAAAATGTCTGACACCGGTGCATACGTACTGTAAATGACTTGCCAGACACGAAAGCTTGACAGGCGTAGCAACAGTAACTAAGGAGGGCGGGGCTTAGCAAAGGGTCTATTCAGACTCATTTAATCTATCCATCTATCTATCTATCTATTAATCTATCTATCTATCTATCTATCTATCTATCTATCTATAGCTATGTTCACACTGCAGCTAAATTCGGTTGTCAGTTCTCCTTTTAGTGTTTAATCCCATTCTGTACACACACAGTTCAGAAAAATACGGGAGTGACAACCGCATTTACAGAAATTATTTGCAGTGTGTACAGAACCGAACTGAACAACTAGTTTAATGACGTTTTTTAACCTTCATCTGAGATGTGTCTCTCTTCACATACAAGAATCAAAATGCTTAAAATCACTTTAACAGTTTAAACTAAAACACTTTACACTTTATATCTCACAGTGAGTCTGAGTTCACATTATATTTGTGCAACATTTTCACCTTAATGATTTGTTTGTAAGATAATCTCTCTTCCTCTGTTTGTGTCTTTCTAGTCTACGGGGCTGTGGCATTACAGATGTTTCTTCTTTAACTCAGTCTTTGACGAACTCAAAAGCACTGCAGTTTTTAAAAGATCTTGATCTGAGTTTCAATATGATCGGAGACTCAAAGCAGCGGCTCAGAGAAGTGTTACGAGACTCAAACTGTGTCCTGAGGTGAGGAAACATCACTGTGATATTAAAGAGATCTTCATTTACTCTGATATGTGAACAAACCTTTCAAATATTCATGAAAGGAAATTATCATTAAGCTTTATTGCAACAAAGGGTTTGTGTGAGAACAAAATGTGAAGTTATTAAAATGTTCAACACAAAGGAGGAAAGAGAACAAAAGCACACTGTCACAGCTTTATTCAACAACACCTGCTTTATTAACTGTGTCAGTAGTGAATCATTTCAGTCTGAAAATAGACTTGTTCAGATTGTAGGAAAACGCTGCACTCCTGCTAAAATCAGTGCGTTCAGCTTCAGCTCACAGCCGTCCAGCCTCACATGAGAAATGTCTCTGTCTCTAGTGTGTTTTTACTTTGACAAGCAACACGTCACACTACTTTACACTCACTTTACTTTCAGTTATTTACTAAGAGCCCTACAAACATGTCTAAACTAGAGGACAAACGGCTTTAACTAAAGGATTGTGTTTTAATTCAGAATATCATTTGTATTTGCTCCTGTGGTTTATTCCATACGCCGTACACTCATTAGTTTCTTCTTTACAGTCACTCAATAGGAGTCACACCAACACAAACACACAAACATATCAACGTGATTCATGTTTCAATGTATTATATTTAAAACACAAATTTCTCTGCAAGATCATGTAAAGTCAGTAATTAATCTGATTACAGGGATCTTTTTCTCAAAAAACATTTTTTTTTAATAATACAGTAACTAATTTGCACTTTGGTCCTCTGAACACTGATTGTTTTCTCTTCTGTTTCACATTACAGAGTAAATGATCAATCACCAAATGTCTCTGGATTGTTTACATCATGGTTTAAATCTCTGAAATCATCAAGAGAGGAGCAGAAATCATCAGGTGATCCACAGAAGAGTCTCACTACTGTGTCTATAAGGAGAAATAAATGTGTGATTAATGTGTAAATGTGTTTCATACAGATGGAAGAGACTCAGACTTTACAATGAAATAAAGCAGCATGTGTATTAGAAACATGTGATATTGAATGATTAATGTTGCTTTAGTATTCAGACAAATTATGGTTTAGGTTTATTTAAAGGTGAACAGGAGGAAGAAGCTCAGATGAGTCTGTCAGCAGAAATCTTCAGGCTCTTCAGTATCAGACCTACAAATATAATAATGTTTAGATTGAACTCATCCATAATGATTAAAATATTTCCAATCATAAACGTGATTGTCAAGTATAGCACATAAATGTATGAAAAGATATAAAGTCTACATGTTACTTCAAACATTTATGTGATCTCTCTTACATTTTATACACAGAATATATTTGTTTATTTTTGTTATTCTGTTTTATTTTATATTAAGTTATCTGTGTGTGTGTGTGTGTCTGTTAATGCACAGATATACAGTATATTGTCTTTAACATATTGTATATTGTACATTTTTAACAGTTAACAGCATTTGTGTGTTAAAGAAGTTAAGAACAATTGTTTTTGTTTTTGTTTGAAAAGTTATCTTGTCTGTTGTATTATTGAAGCTACATGAGCAGATGCAGAGAGATTCTCCTTCTTAAATAAAGGTGAAGTTGTAGATGTTAAACATAAAATCATATGAGTGATCTTTACAATTGTTGGAGAAGAAATCATGCTGGGCTGCATTTCTCTAAAGCATTGTGAGCTCAGTTGATCATAGAGATCATTGGTGGCAATAGTTATACAATCTACTATGACCTACGATGCTTTTGAGAAACACGCCCTGATCTGACTCATATATAAATACAGAAATGTTCTCATTGTAAGTGTGTTTAAAGGGACAGTTCACCCCAAAAATGTAAATGATCATTAATCATCCTCATATTATTCCAAACATGTAAGACTTTCTGCTGTAGAAACACTAGAGAAGATATTTTGATAAATGTCTCAGTGTCTGATTGGTTTCCAACATTCTTCAAAATATCTTCTTTTATGTTCCACAGATGAAAGAGTCAGAAAGAAATATGCAGGTTTGAAACTTCATGAGGGTGAAAAAAACTGATGACAGGATTGTTATTTTGGGGTGAACTATCCCTTTAAATGGGACCTACTATGCCAATTTTTATAAGATGTAAATAAGTCTCTGGTGTCCCCAGAATGTGTCTTTAAGCTCAAAATACCTCACAGATCATTTATTATACCACGTTGTTAATACCCATTTTGAGTGCTAATGTAGTGATTTTACTTTCACCCATCCAAGGACACTATGTAATGTAGAGATTGGTACTCACGTCACCCCTGATATTGTAAATTTTGGATCACACATCACTTAAGGTGTGGTTATGAGTACATCACATGACCATCTTCCCCCATCTCCTAGTTCAGGGCACCAGTCAAGGTCTTTTACTTTGGCAGTACGAGAACAATCCCAACAGGGGCTGTTCAATCATTTAGAGTTAATGTAAAGTGGAGGGAGTTGGTCATCTGATTTATCTGAAAGATTGGTGAGATTGCTAACTTGTTGAGCCTCTTCTGTATTATCAGCACAAGGAAGACACAAGTGTAATAAAATATTAACAAAAAGATAAAAAACAACAACTTTATCTTAAGGAAAGATAAACTGTTGTTTCTCTGAAAATAATAAGGTGAAGAACCTTATTATGCATCAAACAAATAAACTAAAGATTATTGATATTAACCAGCATCAGCTATATTACCTCTAATGTAAATTAGAAAATCATATACTGATAATATACAACAATGCCAAGGTCTCTGGAAAGAGGTTTGGTAAAGTGATATTTACGTCCGATGATGGTGACGCCTTCCACTGGTTGTGCTGGAGATAATGCAGTGGGGAGAGGAGCCAGAATCTGTTTTAAACAGCTTTAAACATGAAGCTCTGTGGGACGCTGATCTCCTGGACCACCAAAGGGTCCTAAAATCTGGAACATGCAGATGAAGGAACATTGAAGTGTAGGTTTGCTCTCCTGAGCTTAACCTTGTTGCAGATATCTCTGTCTTCTGCCTCTCTACAGACACTCAGAACTTGGTCAATCTGCGTTTGTCTCTCTGCATAAAGCACACAGAAGTGTTTAAAGTGTCTTTAAAGTTTATCAGTGCATTTCTCACTTTACAAACCACCATACATTCATTCATTTGTACATTAATGTTAACAACATCAGCATTGCGTGACTGTGTGTATATAGTGTGTGTTAGCGTTATCTGTAGATTTAAATTTCTGTACAGTCTAATCTCTAATTTTCAAACCATTTGAATTTCATCTGAAGAAATTGTTCTTTTAACTTAAAAAAACAATTTAATGTTCCTTAGAACATGCCAATATATATTTTAAACTTTCTTAAAAAAGAAAGTCATTTCATGCAAGATCTCTTAAAGCAGTTTCATCTTTTCTCAATAGTGTGTGTATCTGCTGGTGAAATTAGAGATCTGATGGAGTGTTGTGGGGAAAAAAGGTTTATTACCACAGAACTGAGATACATTGTTGGAACAATACTGAACATCTGCTGAGCTCAAGTACATCTGTCCTCTGTGCTCATTAGATGAGTAGCTCTGTACAATATTTTCCTCTCATTTATGGACATTTCAATTCATAACATACAAGACTACACCATAGTGTTCTTGAAAATAATATTAATGTACTCTATTCAGCCATAAATGAACTTGCAAAGATCCTTATTTCATATTTTCATCAACACAGCTGTTGACTGGTTAGGCTTCTATTCTGATCTCAACATTTGAGATGCTGAGATGCAATTGGTCCGCTGGTTAGTCCAGTTATCCAATCACAGCCTCTGTTGAGGCAAAGGTATGTGAGCTTCTGTTAAGCATCGAGGGATTTATTCAGTAAATGTGTTCCCATTCAGTCGGTCACGTTCGACGTACGTCGGACAGACCGACGAATAGGAATCTCGCTAGAGAGGCCAATCTACTTCGAGTGTAACTAAAACGAGCCAATACACATTGGCATGCAATCATATGCATCAGCTGCTCGCCTCGCAGCGCGGGCATATAATGAGCAGCAGGTGCGTTGCATCTTCAGCTTTTCGCTTCGGAGCCGACAGTGTTTGTTCCTGTTCTCTGCAAGCAAGTGTCTGCTAGAAGACGAGTCAAGCTTTTTGGTTGAACTTCTCTTTTTTTCCGAGTGCGGGCGAACAGCACAGCAGCGGGGTTGAAGTCCTCTCTTTTTCTGTTTTTGTTTCGTTTGCCGTTTTTGAGCAAATAGCTGTTTTGACAGCGTCAGAAGGCTGTTCTCACGGCCGGTACAGTGCGCTTTTGAGCGCTGAAAAGCCGTTTTTACGGCTGGTAAGAGTGAAGCGCCTTCAAAGAGAGAGAGAGAGCACACGACAGGCTGCACACAATCCCTGTCTGTGTTGCGGCGGCCGTTCCCCTGCGTGCTTCAGCACTTTTAAAAGAGTAAAGTCCCTGAAAGAGCTTACACAAGTAGATTCGCGTCTTTTTTAAAGATGACATCCTACTTGTGTTCTGGATGCGGTCGTTCCTGTCCTCACTGACGGCCACGATCACTGTTTCGCATGTCTGGGCGCGTGTTGAAACGATGTTCGTGGGTGTTTCATGTTTTCATATGAGAACATGATCACGTCGACACGCCGGTCGTGACTCTTCTTTCTCCGGGAAGCTTGAGTCCCCTCTGTTGAGGTCAGCGAGAGCAAACCTCTCACTCCTCTGCGTGCCGTGTGCCGTCGAGCTGCCGGGCTGCAGCGCTGGTTGTCACGGCAACCCAGCGCTCGCTCGGCGCTCTAGATGCGCGGTTCCCTTGCATAATCTCCACTGTAGCGCCCTCTCTGGTGCACCAGAAGAGGTCTACTTTGCTGATATGGCTTGGGTGACATGAGGTTGAGGGGTTCCTTCGGGGAACCAACCCCCTAGGGCCCCTCCCTCTCTAGCGCATTGCAAGCTGTGCAGTTTCTGGATTGGATTGCTGGTCTTTCTCATAGGGGAACCTAGCATTTCATTCAGAGCTCCAGCTGAGGGACAGACGTCGATTGCAGCATCGGAGAGAGTGCTGTTATGCTCTGGAAATGAGGGTGACGCTGCCCACTGTAATGGTGTGTGCTTATGCTGACTCAGATTCGGAGTTTACAGCCATGCTTTCCTGGGTCTTCCAGATGTGCATGGAAAACTTGGCAGTATGGGGGTATGTTGGTGCCATAAATATGGAATGCCAAAAGTGCCAAAATCTGCATAAGTTTTTTTCCTCTCTCACTACCCTCTTGGATGGGGTGGCTGTACACAGACCACACCCACCCTGCATGTGAGGCCAAGGCACTCTTTTTGCATGAGGGTAGTTCTGTGCTGGGGTTGAGCTGCGCTTGTTGACTAACCGTGATCAAAGTCACGGCGCAGGCCCTCAGCCAGACGATGTCCACCTCAGTGGTCCAGAAGTGCCCCCTGGCTTACCTTGTGAGGTGCGAGAGGTTGTCAAGCTAAATGCTTTCTCAATTAGGGCTGCACGATATATCGCATGAGATTGTCACGCGCATTTCGTCAGTAAAGCCGCAATATCGCGTTCATTATCGAAGGCGATTCATCTGCGATATGAACGCGATATTGCGTGACTTTTCAGTGATCTACGGCTCTGTGTATTAAATGCCGCTCCATTTGAAAGCAGGTGATGGCGATTTAGCGGTAATCAGGGAACCGGCTTTACTGACGAAATGCGCGACAATCTCATGCGATATATCGTGCAGCCCTATTCTCAATGCTCCCATCTTACGAGGTGGCCTTTTCGGTGACACTGTCGAGGACTGAGCCCAGCGGTTCTCCTCAGTTAGTAGCGGATCGGGAGCTTCCCATGACAAACCATTGAGTTCCTCTTGGGCCGCCCCTCGGTCTGCTCGTCGCCAAGGGTGTCGTCCCCTGCAAAAAAAAAAAAAAAAAAAGTCCGGCCCAGCAGGCTCTGCTGTGTCCATTGCGGGGAGATGACGCCTCCCGTCTCTGCAGCTGTTAAGTGGTTGGTGAGAATCACCCCTGAGACGGGCGACCCAGAGATGGGTGGGGCTGCTCTTCCACCCCTGGAGGAGGGCCGGGTGGTAAATCCTTTTATCGGGTTTTTTTCTGTTCCGCCACTGACCCAAGAGGCAGCGGTACCCAAAATTAAAAGAGCAGTTCCTCCATTTCCAGGTCTGAAGAGGGTTTGGAGAGCAGTGGGAGGAGAAAAACCTCACCACTCTCATCCCCCTCTTCTGTCGCCAGCGGACAGCAGCGAGCAGCGGGCAGCCAAAGCCTCAACTGCTCCCTCTGTCCATCCGTGGAACCAGGTAAGTGTTGCCTAGCACACTGTGACGCCGCTTTGGGGCGCCTCACAAAGAGAGCCCCCCGAGCCGCGTCCCTGTGTTCCACCTCGCTGCCCCGCTGCGGGTACGCTGGTGGTCCCTTTAGTCCCGCTTGTACGGTCTCTGCGAGCCTGGTTAGCGCTCCCCAGTCCGTCTCGCTGGCTCATTCGGACCATCAGGCTCGGCTATGCGATTCAGTTCGCCCGGCATCCCCAAAGTTCAGGGACGTCCTCTTCACTACAGTGAAAGATGTCGTTGCCCCTGTCTTGCGTGCGGAGATCGCAGTCCTACTGGCGGAGGACGCGATAGAGCCGGCCCCTCCAGCCGATATGAGGTCAGGGTTCTACAGTCCCTACTTCATTGTACCCAAAAGAGCAGTGGGTTACGACCAATCTTGGACCTGCGAGTTTTGAATCGGAGCCTGTACAAGCTACCGTTCAAAATGCTGACGCAGAAGCGCACTTTTGAGTGCATCCGTCCCCGAGATTGGTTTGCAGCGATCGACCTGAAGGACGCGTACTTCCATGTCTCGTTTCTTCCGCGACACAGGCCATTCCTGCGCTTTGCGTTCGAAGGTCGAGCATATCAGTACAGAGTCCTACCCTTCGGGCTGGCCCTGTCTCCCCGCGTCTTTACGAAAGTCGTAGAGGGAGCCCTTGTTCCCATGAGAGAACAGGGTGCTCGCACTCTCAACTACCTCGACGACTGGCTCATTCTAGCACAGTCCCGGGGTTAGTTGTGCGAACACAAGGATTTGGTGCTCAGACACCTCAGCCAGTTGGGTCTTCAGGTCAACTGGGAAAAGAGCAAACTCTCCCCTGTGCAGAGGATCTCTTTTCTCGGTATGGAGCTGGATTCGGTCGAACAGATAGCACGCCTCACAGAGGAACGTGCTCAGTTGGTGTTGAACTGCCTGAATACGTTCAATGGCAGGATAGCGGTCCCACTGAAATTCTTTCAGAGGCTCCATATGGCGGCCACGGCGGCAGTAACCCCGCTTGGTCTGCTTCATATGAGACTGCTTCAACACTGGCTTCACGGCCGAGTCCCGAGATGGGCGTGGCAACGCGGCACGTTCCGGGTGCCAATCACTCAGGAGTGCCGCCAAGCCTTCAGTCCGTGGTCGGACCCTTTGTTTATCCGGGCAGGAGTGCCCCTAGAACAAGTGTCCCGGCATTCTGTGGTATTCACAGATGCTCCTGCCACCGGCTGGGCTGCCACGTACAACGGGCATGCAGTGTCAGGGCTTTGGACGGGACCCCATCTGCATTGGCACATCCATTGCCTCGAGTTGCTAGCAGTACGTCTTGCTCTGAGCCGCCTCAAAGGGCCGCTACGGGGCAAGCATGTACTGATCCGTACGGACAACACTGCGACCGTTGCGTACATCAACCGTCAAGGTGGTCTACGCTCCCGTCGCATGTCGCAACTCGCCCGCCATCTCCTCCTCTGGAGTCAGAAGCGTCTGAGGTCGCTTCGTGCCATTCTTGTCCCTGGTGTGCTGAGCCATGTGGCCGACGAGCTATCACAAGCTGAGCTGCCAGGAGAGTGGCGACTCCACCCCAGGTGGTCCAGCTGATCTGGAGAGAGTTCGGAGAGGCTCAGGTAGACCTGTTTGCCTCACCGGAAACCTCCCACTGCCAGTTGTTTTACCCCCTGTCCGAGGGCACACTCGGGACAGACGCACTGGCATTCAACTGGCCCCGGGGCCTTCGCAAATATGCGTTTCCCCCAGTGAGCCTACTTGCACAGACCCTGTGCAAAGTCAGGGAGGACGAGGAGCAGGTCCTCTTAGTTGCGCCCTATTGGCCCAACCAGACCTGGTTCCCAGAACTTTCACTCCTTGCGACAGCCCTCCCTGGCCCATTCCTCTGAGGAAGGACCTTCTTCTCAGAGACGGGGCACTCTTTGGCACCCGCGTCCAGACCTCTGGAAACTCCATGTCTGGTCCCTGGATGGGACACGGAGGTTCTAGGTGACTTACCCCCTGAGGTACTTAACACCATCACTTCGGCACGTGCACTGTCTACGAGACGTGCTTACGCCTCGAAGTGGAACCTGTTCGTCGAGTGGTGCTCTTCTCGCCGAGAAGACCCCCGAAGATGCTCGATCGGAGTCGTGCTTTCCTTCTTGCAGCAAGGGTTGGAGCGTAGGCTGTCCCCCTCCACTCTCAAAGTCCATACTGCTGCTATCTCCGCTTACCACGACCACATAGATGGCAAATCTGTTGGTCAGCACGACCTGGTCGTCAGGTTCCTTAGGGGGGCGAGACGGTTAAATCCTCCTCGTTCCCCTCCATACCCTCTTGGGACCTCGCTCTGGTGCTAAGAGCACTTCAGATTGCTCCCTTTGAGCCTTTGCAATCGGCAGACTTAAATATTCTGTCTATGAAGACTTTGCTGCTGGTTGCATTGGCATCCATCAAGAGGGTACGGGACCTGCAGTCATTTTCGGTCGACGAATCGTGCCTGGAGTTCGGGCCGGGTGATAGCCACGTGGTACTAAGACCCCGGCCTGGCTATGTGCCCTAGGTTCCTACCACTCCCTTCAGGGACCAGGTGGTGAGCCTGCAAGCGCTGCCCTCGGAGGAGGCAGACCCAGCCCTGGCTTTACTCTGTCCAGTTCGTGCTTTGCGACTGTACATAGACAGAACCCAAAGCCTCAGGACCTCAGACCAGCTCTTTGTCTGTTATGGAGGCCAGCAGAAGGGAAAGGCTGTCTCCAAGCAGAGGATGGCCCACTGGATAGTGGATGCCATCGCCCTGGCTTACCAAGCTCAGGGTTGCATGCTCACTCCACGAGAGGTGTCGCATCCTCCTGGGCGCTGGCTCGTGGCTCCTCGCTGACAGACATTTGTAGAGCTGCGGGCTGGGCGACACCTAACACGTTCGCTAGATACTATAGCCTTCGTGTCGAGCCGGTCTCCTCCCGTGTTCTCGCCACAGGTCAGAGGCACGGAGAGGCCCCGGCTTAGTGTCGGCTTGCTGCGCTACATGCGCTTCTTTTCTCCAGAGAGTCCCTACAAGGCAGACCCTGTCGAATCCTCCGATATCCCTTCGGCAGCCGACGTGGCGGAGCGTCTGGCGCCAGGCCTATACTCCGTTGTATCCTTGAGAACCGGGTTTAGGCTGGGTTCCATATGTGTGACCCTACGGGGATCCCATATGGTTGGTTCCACGGTTGCTCCTAAACGAAGCCCGTGTCTTTCCCTCTGGGAGAACCTACCCTTCATCGGGTTGGAGTCACCCCAGCTCTTCCATATGTAGCACAGCCCTACAGGGTTAGTCCATATGTACTTCTCCACATAACTCCTTCGGGGAAGGATGTGGCTTCCGCAGCGTTCCTTTCCCAGCGAAAGGGTACGCTTTCCCAGCGTTATCCAA